>NW_022170596.1:26779029-26780084 GCF_008802855.1 Photinus pyralis | reverse complement strand
ATCCAAAACAATTCGTACTTTTTCGATCAGACTTCTCAATCAAAATTATAGACTAGAAACCAATTTCGAAAGAAAATTCAAAGGGCTGTAACTTTTGAACTAGTAGCCCAATCTTGGAACTGTTTGAAGTTATCGATTCTACAGGCCACATTCTATAAGAAAATATTTTTTCCGGGTCGATCTAGGACAATTTTTTTTTCGGGGCTCAAAAAAAGGCAGTATATAGCCTTCCTTTTCTAAAAAAAATCGACTACACCAAAATTTCTCGGGAAAACACTTTTTCTTATTAATTTGGGTGCGTAGAATCCAAATCAATTCGTACTTTTTCGATCAGACTACTCATTCAAAAGTTATAGACTAGAAACCAATTTCGAAAAAATTTCAAAGGGCTGTAACTTTTGAACTAGTAGCCCAATCTTGGAACTGTTTGAAATTATGGATTCTACAGGCCACATTCTATAAGGAAACTTTTTTTTCCGGGTCGATCTGAGACAATTTTTTTGTCGGGGCTCAAAAAAAGGCAGTGTATAACCTTCCTTTTTTACCAAAAATCGACTGCACCAAAATTTCTCGGAAAACACTTTTTCTTATTAATTTTGGTGCGTAGAATCCAAAACAATTCGTACTTTTTCGATCAGACTTCTCAATCAAAAGTTATAGACTAGAAAGCAATTTCGAAAGAAAATTCAAAGGGCTGTAACTTTTGAACTAGTAGCCCAATCTTGGAACTGTTTAAAATTATGGATTCTACAGGCCACATTCTATAAGAAAATTTTTTCTCCGGGTCGATCTGAGACAATTTTTTTTCGGGACTCAAAAAAAGGCAGAGTATAACCTTCCTTTTTTACCAAAAATCGACTGCACCAAAATTTCTCGGGAAAACACTTTTTCTTATTATTTTGGGTGCGTAGAATCCAAATCAATTCGTACTTTTTCGATCAGACTTCTCAATCAAAAGTTATAGACTAGAAACCAATTTCGAAAAAAAATTCAAAGAGCTGTAACTTTTGAACTAGTAGACCAATCTTGGAACTGTTTGAAATTATGGATTCTAC
>NW_022170596.1:26699978-26778929 GCF_008802855.1 Photinus pyralis | reverse complement strand
ATGACATTGCCATTACTAATATTGAAAGCTATTTTAATTTTTTAGGCTTTAAAGTGGGCAAATTTTAACAATTTTTCATAGACTACGAAAGCTGTTGATGTAATTAAATCTTCCCAAAGGGAAAGTTAAAACGCAAATGTTTTTCCATCGTGCCTGTCTTCTTTTTCTCGTAAACCACACGTCCACTTTCGACATTATGCCCCCTAGTAGTGCAAACTGTAGTTTCAATTAATTTTTTCTCCAGGATGGGGGGGGGGGGGGCGATTATCTAAGATTATGTATGAGATAAACAGTACCTCCAAAACCAAAGAAAATAAACGAATAATGACAATTTTATTGCAATGTGCATTTAAATGTAAAAAATTAATTAATTATTTACTGTCACTTCTTGTCTCTCATTTACCCTTCAGAGCATTTTTGGAAATTCCCTTACACTTACAAGCACCAATCCTTAAATTAGCGCAAGCTTTTATTTTTTATAAAACGCTCTAATTAACACACTAATTATGACGGATAATGTTTAGCAACTGCCCGCCACAATTCGAAGTATCAATTCCATTCCAGACATTAAAAGATAAGAATATGTTCTCGACTACTTTAAGATCTCTCATTTAAAATGTTAATTATTCTATTATTAATATTAATTTGCTTCGGGTTTTACAATAAAATATTTAAAAAAATAAATAATAGTAATGATTAACCTTTCTATTTTTTTTCGACGTGGAAGACCTGGATTTCTTACGGCTAATCTTGTTGAATCATCAATATGGGGTAGTTAACAGGTGTTTTCAACTGGGGTGCAAACTTAACAACCCGCCGACTTGAAACAACATCCAAAAAATGGCTCTCTGGATGGGAAATTTGATGATTCGTTGGGAGATGCAGGCTGGCTCCGGATGCTAACTCTTCTGTAGGTCAGTACAATTTTGGTGGCGAAATGTGCAGTGGTTTTACACACTCGATTTGAATGAGATCTTATTGAAATTTGATTTAACTTTTAGGAAATCTGTTAGATAAACTTTTACATTGATTATCTTTATCTTAGCGGCACGAATAATGAACTTGAATATTATCAGGGTTTACTAACAGTTTTCTTTGTTGCAATTTCGGGTTCCACGTGAAATAAATCCACTTTATTGCTTAAATTTTAAAACTTGAATGTTGAAAGTTGAATATTAGCGCTTAAGGTATTACTCTCTAAGCCCAGAGCTCTTCAAGGCTTACCTAGCTATGGAAATGACGTAAAAATCACAGGCAGACAGAATTCTGAAAAGTGGGAAAGCCAAAAAATTAAAGAATATTTTAAACTGGCAGAATCTCAGAAATTTTGAACAATTTGAAGAATATGAAAAGGTCGTAAAATGATCTTAATAATTCTAAGAATCTAAATAATCCGAAAGATTTCAAAACCTTAACAGCCTGAAGACGAAAAATCTGAGATTCTCCACAACAAGCTTTTACTTTCTAAAACGCTTGATGCAAGATAAGCTTAGTATCTGGAATTTCGTTTTCCTCCTTTGAGATGCAGCCACAAGGTAAATTAACGCAGCCATTCCTCAACTTTCAGCGTACATGCGGTTTACATTTAATCTCATTCTTGCAGAAAAAGCAGTTTACATAATAAGTCGATTTAGATTTGATGTTCGCGAGAAACGTCCGACATTTCGTTAAATGGAAAATCCTTCACTGCGTATTTACGAGATAAATGTAAGCGGATAATTTCCTACTTTCAAAGCTGGATCCCCGCGTCGCTATAAAGTAGTAACAACAAGAAGCTCACATTATATAGCTCGTTTTTGTTGATACTGCGCGAGTGTAAATCGGGGGGATTACTATAACTCAAAGCGGGTTGCGACATATAATTTTGAATTTGAAGTTTATGGTGCTTTTTGACTCGGAAACTTATTATTAAAATTGTTCTATGATTCCTTGAAACTTTCAACATTCGGAGCAGAGAAACGGTACATTTTAAACTGGAATCATGATATATCATTAAATTTTGATCAAGACCTACACCCGTCAGGTTTCTAGCAGACGGTAGCGTGGTATAAATAAATTGGTTGAGTCAAAAATAAATCCGATAAATAATTAATATAAATTTGTCTATAAGTCTCTTTTTGAGTAATGAAAAGCATATAATTCCCTGAATTTGAGTTTGGAACGATAGTTTTTAAACGGAGGATGTTTGTTACTCCGGGTCAAATGGCAACAAGGCCATGCATATTCAGAAATTTGTCGCAATTACAGCCGTGGAGGATGCTAATATCTTAATTATCAAGTTCCTTTGTTGGCCCCTTTAAATAAATATGTGACAGTGGCGGGAGAAGATATCGACCTTCTGGTAATTTTGATTGTAGCCCTGAAGTAAAGAATGTGTTCTTTTTGAAACCAGGAAAAGGAAAGTCATCTCAAATCCTCTGCAATCCTCATCTACGCGATGAGTGGTTGTGACACCCCTTTTGCTTTGTTTAATCAGGCAACACTGAAACTTCTGAAAGTTCTACAGAGGAACATTGACTTAAAACCAGCTTTCAAAGACCCTCTTCTACACCAGGACGACATTAGCGAAGCTGGAAACGTATTTCTTATGGCTCTGTATGGGAAAACACATGAGACTAGCCAGAATGATTTGAAATACAGGAAAAAGTAACTAACACTACCCCCACCGAATCTTTGTACGGACTATTCGTTGTCGATCAAAAAATTGCTTTTGTTTAGTTAACGTATTGAATTATTAGTTCTTGGTAAGTGTTAATTATTAATTAATTATTAATTATTAAAGACAAAGGAACAGGGTTGTAATATAAGTATGAAATTTATAAATAATGGGAAGCATCCCCACATTCTAGAAACAAACTTGTTAGTTGCTAGTAACTACAATAATATTATTACCCCTGGAATTGAAGATTGCTATAAATTAAGTGTGAATTTAAAAGAACTACGTAAGAATTTTGCTTAGAGGGCAGTTGCAGGGTCAGGTGGTTTATAGACAGAGCTGGGCAGAATACTTTCAAAAAGTATTTGAATACTAAATAGTAAATACTTTAGACAAATCAAAGGTATTTGAATACTAAATACTTTTACGTCCAGCACACGCGAATACTAGATACAGATATATTGAAAAGTCGAGTGAAAAGTATTCAAATACATACTTTAAAAAATAAGTATTCAAATACTTTAGAATGTATTCGAATAAGTACAACCTCTATAATCCGAATACACGCTAGTCCGAAATCGCGATAGTCCGAAAGATTCATGTGTACATAATTATGTATGTATGTACATACTGTACCCATAAATACATATGAATGCTAACTTAAGCTTTTTTACAAGGACCATGTTTAATTTTGTTTTACGTGCAGTATTTAACTGATTTCTATCCTTGGTCTGTTAAATTTATGTTTTGTTGAAAAGAATAAAGTTTATTTCTTAATGCTTGTGTCCAAATTTATTATTTTTACTAGTTTCGCGATAATCTGAAAACTAGATAATCCGAAAGGTCGGTGGTCCGAATCTATTCGGATTAACGAGGTTGTACTGTACTTTCAAAAGTATTCGAATACTTTCAAAGGTATTCGAATACTTTCAAAAGTATTCGAATACTTTGAAAGTAGAAGTCTTAATACTACTTAAAAAATCAAGTTATACTTTGTATGGGGTTAGCTTTTTTTATATTTCTATTGTTATATACAAATTTAAGGGGAGTAAAAGCGTATTATTATTATTATTATTATTATTATATTATTATATAGGAGGTACCTACCAGGACATTTCTTATACCAGTTATATCCTTAAGAATACGTGTACCAGTTTTCAAAGCGATCGTACGCCTTTCTGAAATTAATCCTAGAGATTTTGGAACAGATCCATTTTTGACCATCCGTTTGTCCGTGTGCATGATAGTTTGTTTAGAAACGTGCGATCGCTTTGAAAATTGGTACACATGGTCTTAAGGATATAAGAAGGGTCCCTATTGTTTTTAAGTTACGTAGACTATCGAGTTCGGTATTCAGATGTATCGGATTTTTATATTTGATTTTGTGACAATGGAAACTTTCCCTAAACATTTCTAAATTCTTCTCAAATATTTGAATAACTTAAAAGTACTTCCTTTTTTTGAGGCCCGAAAAAAAAATTGTTTCAGATCGACCAGGAAAAAAAATTTTCTTATAGAATGTGGCCTGTAGAATCCATAATTTCAAGCAGTTCCAAGATTGGGCTACTAGTTCAAAAGTTACAGCCCTTTGAATTTTCTTTCGAAATTGGTTTCTAGTCTATAACTTTTGATTGAGAAGTCTGATCGAAAAAGTACGAATTGTTTAGGATTCTACGCACCAAAATTAATAAGAAAAAGTGTTTTCCCGAGAAATTTTGGTGCAGTCGATTTTTGGTAAAAAAGGAAGGTTTGTACACTGCCTTTTTTTGAAGCCCTCAAAAAAAATTGTCTCAGATCGACCCGGAAAAAAAATTTTCTTATAGAATGTGGCCTGTAGAATCCATAATTTTAAACAGTTCCAAGATTGGGCTACTAGTTCAAAAGTTACAGCCCTTTGAATTTTCTTTCGAAATTGGTTTCTAGTCTATAACTTTTGATTGAGAAGTCTGATCAAAAAAGTACGAATTGTTTTGGATTCTACACACCAAAATTAATAAGAAAAAGTGTTTTCCCGAGAAATTTTGGTGCAGTCGATTTTTGGTAAAAAAGGAAGGTTATACACTGCCTTTTTTTGAGGCCCGAAAAAAAAATGTCTCAGATCGACCCGGAAAAAAAATTTTCTTATAGAATGTGGCCTGTAGAATCCATAATTTCAAACAGTTCCAAGATTGGGCTACTAGTTCAAAAGTTACAGCCCTTTGAATTTTCTTTCGAAAATGGTTTCTAGTCTATAACTTTTGATTGAGAAGTCTGATCGAAAAAGTACGAATTGTTTTGGATTCTACGCACCAAAATTAATAAGAAAAAGTGTTTTCTCGAGAAATTTTGGTGCAGTCGATTTTTGGTAAAAAAGGAAGGTTATACACTGCCTTTTTTGAGGCCCGAAAAAAAAAAATTGTCTCAGATCGATCCGGAAAAAAAATTTTTCTTATAGAATGTGGCTTGTAGAATCCATAATTTCAAGCAGTTCCAAGATTGGGCTACTAGTTCAAAAGTTACAGCCCTTTGAATTTTCTTTCGAAATTGGTTTCTAGTCTGGATTGAGAAGTCAGATCGAAAAAGTACGAATTGTTTTGGATTCTACGCACCAAAATTAATAACAAAAAGTGTTTTCCCGAGAAATTTTGGTGCAGTCGATTTTTGGTATAAAAGGAAGGTTATACACTGCTTTTTTTTGAGGCCCGAATTCAAATACTATGCGAAGTATTTGAATACTTCTCAAAGTATTCAAATACCTTGCGAAGTATTCGAGTACTTTACGAAGTATCCAAATACTTTGCGAAGTATTCGAATACTAAATATTTGTGAAAGTATTTGAGTTACAAATACAAATACTGCTTCCATAAAATTACAAAGTATTTGAATACTTTAAAGGTTTTGAATACTAAAAGGTATTTACAAAATCGAAAACTGCCCAGCTCTGTTTATAGATTATTTAAATGTAATTTATCAGAGAAATAAAGATGTTTGGCGGACTACAAAAGTTACAACCCCCGCAATGATGGACTGATATACATGTCAAGTGTGCATTCTCTAAAAAATTACCAAAAGATTAATTAGAGGGCTATTTAAACATAATTTTCCATAAAAATAGAAATATTTATTTTACTGCAAAAGTTACAACCCCCTCAAACGAGGACTGCCATACATGTCGCTGTGAATGAAATTTATCTTTGGGGTTGCAGTTTGAGGGTTGGATATACACTACTTAAACATCCTCTGTCAGAGAAATAAAAATATTTGTTGTACTGCAAAAGTTATAACCCCCGCAATCGAAGATTGTTATACATGTACGGCGGAATTTAAAAAAAAATCCGTAAACCGGAAGGAAAATTATTCTCACATGATCCCCCAGCAGGGGTAGTTATATATTATTATTTCAACATAAAGACCAGAAGAAAATCTATTTTTAGAGCGCAGTTTCAGGGTTCGTTAGAGATTATTTAAATATAATCCGCCAAAAAAGTAATATTTTTTCTACTGTAAAAGTTACAAACCCTGCATACGATTATTGCTCCTACATGTACGTGTGGATTCTCAAAAAAATTCGTAAACGTAGACTAGAACGAAATTTATTTTTAGAGTGTAGTAACAGGGTTTGTTATAGTTATAGATTATTCAAACACAATCTACCAAAAAAATAGTAATATTTGTTGTACTTCAATACGAAAAATTATGCATTTTTTGTAAAATGTTAAAATTCAAAAAAGATGGGGGTGTGGTTGGGTGTTTATTGGCCCTAAACTGTCCTTAGATGGTAGTTGCAGTAAAGTTTTCGATTCATTGTGCTAAATAAAGGACGATTTTGTTTACATAGAAAAACATTTCTATGATTCTTCGGAATTTTCCGATTTTTTTCAAAATCTCCCTCTTCTTTAATTTTTTACACGCAATTCGGATTCTTAACTTTTTTGAAGATCTTAGAATTCAAATTCTTATAGTATTAAGGATGTTTCCGATCCTTATTTGTTAAAATAATCAGGATTCTTGGAATTATTTCGAGTTTTTGTATTATTCCATCTTTCATCGTGTTTCGATTCCTCTCCAATTTTACGTGCTCCACTTAACCTGACGTAAGCAACAATTGATTTGATGACTTTAGTTCTAACACACGCACATCTGGAAAAAGCCATAACAACCAATAAGCAATTTGTATGTGATATATTCCAGTCGAGGTAACCTTTCCTTTCTCATTGAAAATATCGTAACGTAGATATTCCCTCTGTCAGCTCTCATACATTCAAATCAGGGCACACAGAAAGCAGCACCGTTCGATTTTCTATTCAATTCCATACCAAACACACAGACTTTGTCAACAAAAATAATCGTAAAAAGTGACGCGGGCGTTACGATCGTCCCATTTTCTCTATTCTTAAAGCGTGCATAAAGTCGCGAAATATACTACCAGACCAATTTTGCAATCATTCCCCGTCGAAGTACAGTTTTAAAACCACCCGAATACTTTACAATGGAAATACTGCAACAAACAACGACGGAATAAAGACTTTGGCTATATGCGCCGGCGTTTTTTTTCCAATTTAATTTTATTGGCAACGACGCGTGTAAATTTGAAAATTGGTTTTATTTTGTGTATTGTCCATGTGTTTAGTGGCAGCGACTCAGCGGCTACATTTATATACAATTTCAGACTTTTTTGTCTTCCAACCCGTCGAATTAAAAATGTAACCACTTCCATTGCCACTTTCTTTTATACCGAAGGACCAAGCAACATTTTTCTCTATCTAGATGCAGTTTGTGAATTAATTACAGTCAGACTCAGACTTTTAAGAGGATTTCAAAAGAATATTGACACAATTTCAGAAGTAGGAATTACGTGTATTGTGGTAGTTTACGTTTACACTGCGATACATGTTAAATTTGCTACCATTTTCATTATTTTATCGCGTTTTGCTACATTAGCTGATAAAACATTCGTTAGTTTCATTGTATAACCCAGAAATGCCATCGAGTTTACCAAGAAAAAGTAAGCAACTTATTCGCTATTTTGAACAAGCGAGAGATAACGGTGGTTCACTTTTAACAGTGGTTACTTTAGTAATACATATATTCGTATACGTAACAAGTTTTATTTCACAGAGAGTTGTGGATGCCTTAGATGCGAATAGTGACTTCTATTTCACAAATTTCTAAATCGAAGGTCCTAAAAAACAAGGCAATGTAAGAAGAGAAAGAGAAAGAGAAATGCCAACTGTGCAAAGATTACATTGTATTAAATTATTATTTGGATTTTCTTTTGCTGTTGTCGTCTTTGTTAATTTAGTTCGTGTATTTATGTGGGCTATGCCAGGGTTTTTGTCCCGAAGAAGGTTTCTCTGACATCGCTTGGTTGTGTGCGTAATATATTTTATATGTTCTCGTCTTTTTCATGCCATGGTTTCGAGTGAAATTTTCAGGCTACCATGGTCTTTCTAACATTTTTCAAAATTTATGTTTAGAAGCTTAGCATGAAATTGTTTTTGCACGTTTCCGCGTGCATATTTTTAACTGGAAATTAATTCTTATACACGATAAATTTTTACGACCACTTGTGCACTACACATTTTTATATCAATTTGTTTTTTTGCATAAGCAAATGGCACATCAAATGAATAGTAAAATAGTCGATAAAATATGGAAATTCCAAAAATACCAGCATTTTAAACGATGGGTAATTCAAAAGAAATATTGGTACGTTACGTATTTCGATGGGTACTTCAAGAGAATGTTTTGCGTTAATTTAAACTAATTTTTCAGCAGACTTGCACGAAAAAGGCACCATTTTCCGAAAATTCGCTATTTGGACCACTTTGGATCATTTATACTCATGCTATTTTAATTGTTTTTGATGATACATAAAGCTAAATAATTTAAATCAAAAGTCTCATTGCTGCACTTATTCTCCAGTAAGACAAAACCATATGTTAACAATTTGCACATTGTTCTTAAGGCAACCCTAGGGGCTAGGATCACATAAAGCCTCCTGCTGTTTTTCAAAATGATATTTTCTGTAACCGTCGGATACCAACATTAAGCTGGGTGACTTTAAATGGAACTTGTAACGAAATGTTAATATTATACCGTCATAAGCACGCCAAAATGTTAAATACAACATTTGAAACAATTTGGTAACGTAATTAAATTACTTTAAACTAGTTTGGAACGGTGAAGTTCGCCGCAAAGAAAATTTAAGATGAGCTCAAAATTTCTCCCCCTAATGTCTAAACTTACCTTATTAAACTTGTCCCCAAGCCGTACTTAAGATCATTAGTAAGACAATAAAATCTACTTTATTTGCGTGTACCAAGAAAACAGTTTTCCTACTCAAAACCACCGGGAGACTTTAAGCTCCGTTAACTCCAAACCTGACATATCATCTTTTCCCATTTATTCCATCAATAATTGCTCTATTAAAATCGTGCACAAAGACGCAAACCGGTAAAACGGAAATTAACGCAGAACTTAATTAATGTGTCTAAAATGCGAATTCAATCGATAACCCCCAGTTATACACACTTTTAGCATAGTGATCGCGTTCGGTGTAGGTACGTACATTAAAAAGAAATGGAAAAACTCACAATATTTGCTTTTCTCTGCGGCGGAAAGGGTAGCAATTCCCAGCAGGAAAGATATGGAGATTAAAAACATTCCCCAAGGGGGTCCGGGCCCCCTATTTTCCCGTTGCATTTCTTCTACTCGCCACTAAAGTCACATCACACTATATACACGGTTCCTGGCGGCACTCAAAGAATATTTTCAATAACATCGCAAGCCCCGGCGGCGAGGTTAAAAATTCGATAAACAACACCGACACGTTTATTTCATCCTGCGAACCAAAAAGGCGTCTCGCTCACCTCAACGATATGACTCATTGCTATTTAAAATAACGATATTTGCACATTTAGTTCAACGTTAACTGTATTGAGTTCAGATATGTGTGTTTGTAACGATGTTTAACCCGAATGTGATTTTACACGCGTTTTTCGCGCAGGACTCCTGGAAAATCGATGTCTCCACCGACGTCGCGACTCCTTTCGGTACTATGTGGGCTATCTTACAGCAGAATCTTTAATTACGTTTAGGAAGAGAGCCTTATCACTGACTAAAATGTGTTGTAAAATTTTGAGGAACCAAAGAAAAAATATACTTTTTTTCTTGTAGTTATAATTCGTATATTTATGGGCGTCATGTTTCGTTGCTAACACAATAGGAAAGCTGAATTTGGTGTACAGAACATTTTTCATGGATATATCCCGGCTACATTGTAGAAAGTGTTCATTAGTTATAATTATTTATTTATTATATTAAAGATACAACTAAAGCTGAATGCTCAATGCGCACAAAAAAGACCGTTTAAAATTTGATGAATTGATAACGCTAAAAAACGTTTTTATTCATACAATATAGAAAACCAAATTCGGAAGATGAGTATCAAGGAAAGATTACATACATAGGAAAGTCAAGGTATTTATAAAGCACGTAACAAGATCGATGAGGACACTTACGTATTTTAACTGACGAAATTTTAAACAATGTTTTTAATAGTACACTTTGCAAGTAACTCAGAAATCCGAATAAACATCGTTAGTACGAAGGCGGATGTGACGCAATATTTCCGGAAATATGACGCGTTTTATTCGAGAACATTCTAGAACACTCGGAACTTTCGAGAAAGAGGGGCGTTTGCTACATAAGCAAATCGAATCAGACAATTACAATTTTCACACCGACGTAAAAATAGTTCGCGCTGTTATAAATTGTTTATATGTGAGCGATAAATAATATTTTTAACTGTTATAATTTATAAATAAAATTCATTTGAAGTGTTATAAGTTTATTGTTAACTAATTTTTGGAAAAAAAATCACTTTTTAACACTTACAAATAGCGCACCACTGGTTTGTATGTGATGTACTTCAGTCCACCATAGCTCCCAGCAGGTTTCATTAAATCTTCACTTCACAATTTTCAACGTTTGCAATGAAAGATTTTCTGAATAGTCCTGGCGAGTTGAAAGACTAACACTGCATCTGAAACAAACTAAAGATCTTCCCATAAGCTTGAAAACGAAGTTCATAAACCATTTTAGCCTAATTTTCCACATCCGTATTGGAAATTTCTGAAACTGAAACAGGTCTAGCGGGTTGAAAGACGACCAAAATTGTATCTAAAACAAACACAAAACTTGAAAAAATTGTTCATTGAACTTTTTATCATCCATAGTGGAAATTACGGCCTTTAGAAGGTCTTCGGAAACTCTGGCAGACTTTGTGGGTTGACGGATGCTAAAAATTACATCTGAAACAGGCTTATACAATTTATAAGGTCCTCTAATTCCCAGATATCTTAAAAACGAAGTTGATTTAATCTTTTCCAAAATCCGTAATAGAGATTGTAATTTTGAGAAGGTTTGAAAAGTGAAAGAGGAACTTGCTAGTTGAAAGAAGTCTTAAATTGCGTATGAAACCAAACTTAAGCAATTTAAAAGGTTCCTTAGACCCAAACTTTCAAACCGAAGTTCATGCAACCTTCTATAATCATTTTTAACATACATAAAGGAAAGGTTTCTGAAGCTAAAATAGACCTGACTGTTGAAGAAAGCATCTAAAACAATTCTAAGCAAGATATAAGACACTCTAGCCTCCAAAACTTGAACAGAAAGTCCAAGCAGAGTTCTATGTCCATTTTCCACACACGTAATGGAAATTCTACTCTTCTGAAGATTTTTTTAAGCTTACGGAGTCTTGGGGACGCCGCGAAATTTCACCTGAAACAAGCATAAGCAACATAAATGGCCCTTTAAGTCCTGAATAATTGAAAAATGGTTCATAAAACCCTTTTATCGTCATTGCCCTGTTCCGAAATGGACCTAATAAGATTTTCTGAACCATAGGCACACCTGGCGCATCTGTAACAAACTTTAATTTATAAGATCCTCCAATGGTAAGTTTATACAATCATTATCATTAGTTTGCTATCATTAGATCATTAAGAAATATCAAATAGAAACAAAGGTATAGTTTCGTTGGTTAGAGACGTAATGATCTAATGATAGTGAACTGATGATAATTATTATGTTGTGCTATGGGTATAGTGGAGGTTATTCTTCTATAACCAATAATATATTATTATCCTCAATATATTTTTAGTATAATGATTTAATGGAATAAGGATAATCAAGTAATTAATAATTTTAAATATTTCGGGAATATTTTGTATTTGGGTGATACGCTGTCCAATTTTGTGGACAACCTTTTGCGATTTGATATCGAGAAAAAAACCAGTATTTCTTTTGGTATCTGAATTGATTTTATTGTTATTACTACCCTCGTATCTGCTCAATTTCACACGGAGGGAGTTGGAGGGGGGGAAGTAGAGTGGCGCTTAACCCCATTGGTAAGTGGTAATGGAGGATGAAGATCTCAAGCTTTTATTTTATTTTCTATCCCTGAGCTAGTTGGCCGTTTATGCGGCGGGTTTGAGTTTAAGCATCAGTGCGAACTCTGACTACTGTTATACAATGTGAGCAAAAAAGGAGCCCCCCCCCCCCTCCTCGCCCGGAAGTGCGCGACGGCCTTAAATCTTACGATGGTAGACCGGAATCAGGTGTTCTGTGACCGGCATTCTCTCCTGGCGAGCAGAAGACTCGTCCCGACGGTTTATGTATCACCAAAAACCAAAATCGCAGACTTAGTGAGGATTTCTGAAGCTCAAGCAGACCGTCTACTTGAAAGCAACTAAAATAATTCCCTCCACAGTCCCAAAAACTTGAAACTTGAAGGTTTATTAAAACTTCAATCATCATTTCAAATATTTGTAACGAATATTGCACAATTTAGAAGATTGAAGCTAACGTAGCCCTTGCGGGTCGAAGAAAGTCACACATTTCAGCTGAAACCATCGGAATTTCTGGATTGCGGCCGACCTGCAGTTGTTTAGTCGCCTCTTACGACACGCAGTGCCCTCTGCGGTAGGGGTATTCTTTCCCGCCCCTACACGGGGAAAAACTGACATATCTAACTATTTTTACAGATCTTGTAGAATAACTGAAACCGGTAACGATGAAGCATATAAACTATTTTCATTTTAAGAAGGTAGCGGGAGAAAACATGGGAAGCTTTGACATTCACTGTGATTGGTTAAAGCACGAGTCAGTGTTACGGTGAAAAATAAACTGAGTGAGAAATTTTGTTAAGTTTGTAATCTGTTGCCAACTAAACTGCCCTACCGTCATTAGTTGTCAATGTCAAAGATCCAAGCGTGAAATCGTTTGATTAATTTCTGTTTTTTTTTTCAAATATGGTGCCTAAAATCACTAAATATAGAAAGTACCGCAATCCTTGGGCTCGTGTGTTAGAGAGAGAACGCATGATTTTTGCCCAAAAATGGCGGAAGTTACCAGATTCTAGTAACTTTAATGTTAGGGATTGTTCCACCTGTTTGGAGATATCTGTACCTATATATTTTTATAAAACATGACCGTACTATGAAGTTAGGTTATACAAAATTACAGCTATTCAGATTTTAATTGTCAATTTTTTTAAGTTGTCAGCAAATTTGCCCAAAAATGGCGGATGACTTTCTATATCTAGTGACTTTAATGGTGCCGTTTTATATTTTTCCTGTGTGTGATTTTCTTCAAACACTGCGCCACCCACTAGCTCAAATAATTAATGCAGTTTAAAGTCAAAGATACTAAAAGTAAAAGAAGTAGTTTGCCGAAAAATGTAATGCTAAAATTGCAAATACAATAGGACTGCTTCCTCGGTAAGCTTTCCATACCTTAGGCTAGGGCATTAGAGGGACAAAAGATGCCCCCCGCTGTAACTATGTGTACCAGGATTTCTCGTAATTTTTAACCACCCGAAAGTAGTTTCAATTTCAACACGTTCTCTCAATTGCACGATTCTTGGGTAGACGGTAAATGACCAAATTATTAAATCTTTCAAAAAATAGGGTTTCCAGTGCAGGAAAGGAAGGCTTTCTAATCATATGTTAGTTGTCTTATCATGGTACTTACAGTTTTAGAGATAGTAACGTTAGAAATAAGAGAGGAAATTAGTGAGGGATTTCTCCTCCTCAAATTTAAAATTAAAATTTTCGAGCTCTGTTTCGTTTTCATTGGGCCACCTATCCTAAAAGTACTACGACGATGTAGCCGTATACCTACCTATTCAACTAGTTTTTTGAAGAAGCATCTAAAATGTGTAGTTTCCAGACTACCTTTTTAAAACTTAAAGAAGAATCATCTGGTACGATGGAAGAGATCGATATTCTTCTGTCAACATCTGCCGGTCGCTTTTACTAATTTGATTGTAGTATTATGGAAAAGCAAGTCCCACAAAGTAACATAGGTATAGGCCATGGGGCCAGTAAAAAGAATGGTTACAATTTTCCACGTACCAATAGCCAATTATTTTGATTGGGATTAACAAAAACTGAAACCAAAATATCTAACAAACTACAATATGGTTTCAGTTTTTCTCACTCATGGGCTACAAGAGTTTCAGTTCTTCTACTTCTAGGTAAAGGGAAACTTAGATTGCAATGCCATCCTGGTCACAATTTCCAGTGGTAATCAAAACAATGAGGTCTTTTGGAGAAGTACTCCAGTTTGGGGCCACTTCTAGATCCGAAACTGGTTTTCCACTGGGTATCTACTGTGATTCCATGTTTATGGCTAAAAAATTAAACAAAATTCACACTCATGAAACTTACCCAGCTACGACTATTTTACCAAACCGTTTTTAACCATTTCTTGTGGCTACTGTTCAATGCTACCGAGCTTAACGGTTGTTCTTCGACACTATCACCTAAAATTACTAAAATCCCCTACGCATATGACAGATTATCAGCGAGTAACAAAAAAACAAGTACATTTATCAATTCAACCAATTCAAAACCTAGATTAATTGCGATAACATTTACCTGTAATTGGTCTCGCGTACCTTAATATGTGAAGCGATTATTGAAGTTTTTGTGTTGGTATTCGAGACCCATTAAGGTTACGGATTTTTTTAGTCTTATCATATGGGTGTATTATAATTTTTTTTGTTAACGACTCTATTTTGGAAGCTTCACCGGACACCATCCTACCATTAACTTGCGGTTGGGTCATACATTTTTCGTGTTTTTTTTCAAGGTGCGGGCGGGCTAGTACACGTGTATTTTTATCTTTATATCACTATACACGATTAGGTCATTTGAGGACCTTTGAACCGAGTAGCAAAATTTATTAGGTACACATTACAAGTATCACTCATAGGAAACGCTAAACGGTCTGTAGCGTAATTCTTCATCAAACGGAAGGGCGAGAACTTCCTTTTCGGCGGCTTTTTCGGGCAGCGCCGGAGGTGGTTTGACAAGCGGGGACTCGTCCTTCTGGACGTCGCCCAACTCCAAACTTTCGCGTTCAATTTCGCCTCTCTGGATCAAAATCTCCTTCTTCAACTCTGCCGAAATCAAATCGACCAATTCTTTTGATTTACACCCGTGCATTACGTTCACTATCTCGCCTTCCTGCCGAAAAAAACGAATTGGCCGAAACTCTTGAATGGGTAGAGATACTTACACTAAGAAATAGCCATGTCGGTTCGCTTTTGTCGCGAAATGGCGCTAGATGCGAAATGTCGTCCGAGTTTGCCTGCAACGCGCAATTGTTGTTACTGTGAGAGCTAACAAAAAGGCTTACCACGGCAAAATTGGCATCGTCTCCAACTTGCTGCTTGATTCTTCGTATGGTAGGTTTCATTGACGTGCAAGGCCCACACCAGCCTGCATGAACCTCCACGACTAAAGTGAACAGTTTTATTTACGATATTGTTGTTAGAAAAGCTTACCAATGAGCGCTTTTGTTTCCAATAGCTTTTCCCATTGGTAATCATTGATAATTTCATCTTGGGCGGGAAGCTTTAGACGTTTAGTCATGACGTATAAAAACGTTTTGTGAATAATAGCAGTTGGCCATTGATCACATGATCGGTAAAGTGGCAGTACTTTCAATGGCTCAAGATCTTCAATTTATGAAAAATTGTTGAACTTATGACTTATTCAGTCGTTGAGGAAAACCCCCAAAAACAGTCGCGTTGTAACAACTGATAAAAGGCAATATGCAGATTTTAATAACTAAAAAATTGCTTCTTCTTAATAAATTATCAACCGCAAGCTTGTTCTTCATGTGTGACTAAGCTAACCTTCTTGAAGGAGAAGAACGTTCAAGTACCACTTATAGATATTGGATGAACTAGATACGGTTTATCGCTTTGGTGATGTGATCTGGTGTTTATCGCCCAGAAATCTATGAGCAGGGCATAGTAATAAAAATTGATGATGTTGAGAATTTAATGTCCTCTTAAAACATCTGGAGAAGTATGGAGATTTGCGATAAACGTCTTATGGATAGGTCCCTGTAAAAATCTGTACCTAACATTATTTATAGAATTTTTGAATATTTATTTTATTCCGGACAACATTTAGTGCCCTTCTTAAAAGATTACTTGGAGATTACCTGTGGGGGGTTGATTTATCTCAAGAACAGTCCAAAAATCTCCCAAAAATATTAATAATTTTAAAAAACTTTGAGAAATCGTTGTCTGAGATTCCTGTAGTTGTGTCACATCCTGCATAACAGTATGTAACAGTAACTCGATTTGCGGATTTAAATTTTCCGAGTTCATATTTCATTAAAGTATAGGAAAATTTTATGTACCGCTTCATATGAAAGCTGAACTCGAGATTAGGTACAGCAGTAAGACGACGGTATTTAGAAAAGCGCGTTGGTTGCATAGAATCGTTCGGTGAGAGGTGTAGGGAAATGAAATACGGGTAGATTATTCGATTACAGGGCAAGCCATCGGGGCATTTGCTTTGGTTCCATTTCTGTTTCTTGCTGGGCGACATGCGTATAAAAAATAAGAAAAATATCGCAATAGCGTGCGAGTTCTCCGTTCAATTTTTACGATCGTCCATGTTAAATCGCACGATTTGAAGAGCGATCATCGCGTATTGCAAGATATAAAGAACTAGACCTAAGAAAACCTGGGATGAAGTGATTGGCGATCTACTAAATAAAAAAGTGAAAACTTGACGTGGAGCGATAGAAATGGCCGGTGGACAGGAGAGTTTGGAACAATAGTGTACATAGAGTGCCAGTCACCCGAAAGGTAAAACGGGCTTGTTTTATTATTATTATTCTGCTATCGAAAAAACTCAAATATTAGGCGGAAAAATGAGCATGTGCATGGTTTATAATTTGTTTTTTCAAATCCTGTGCACCAACAACACCTCAAATTATTTCTTTCAGAATTTGACGAAAGTTTTGAATGCGGTCAAAGTAAAATAACAGCTTCATTATCTTGAAAATTTCCATACACCGAGAGACAATTTAGCGAAGTAATATAATTCAACGTTAAACTTTAATGAAAATGATATTATTGATTACAAGATTGTGCGTTATTACATGTGACAGTTACGGTAAAAATTCTAATCTTTCTAAACTATGAAATATGCCGCCTATTATTTTTTATCTAACACTAACTTTAACTGACTTTAACACTTTCCCTTGTTTGATAAAAATTAATAATTATACAAGTCCCATCTTTACACAAAGGATATGTAATCTTGTTTGAGCGAGAGACTTGGTCATAATGTCAGCTACCTGATGTTCAGATGAAACCTTTTCTACAACCAAAGTGCCTTCACTAACATGCTCACGAATAAAGAAGTGTTTCCTTTGAATGTGCTTGGTTCTGCGATGATTTTCGGGATTCTCATAAAGTCTAACGGCTGCTGCGTTGTCAATCTGGATAACTGGAATTTCCTTTAAAAATGTAATTTCTTGCAAAAGTCGAGTAAGCCAAATAACTTCCTTTGCGGTTTCACTTGCAGCTACGATTTCTGCTTCAGCTGTAGATTCTGTTACGGAACCTTGTCGCTGACTAATCCAAGAAACAGCTCCATTGGCATATTTGACCAGTACTCCTGATGTTGAACGACCTGTTTTACTACAACCACCGTAAAAATGCAGTTGAGACATCAAATTGGGCCAAATGCATTTTCTCTGTTGCAGCAATACCAAGTATCAAACGAATAGTTTGCAACTTTGCAACTGGACTGAAAATATTATTGTAATCAATACCTTTCTTTTGATTGTATCCTTTTGCGACCAATCTTGCCTTGTATTTTAAAATACTTCCGTCTGGATTTAATTTTAATTTATAAACCTACTTACAAGCAATTGCTTTACCACCTGTGGGTAATTTTACTAATTCCCATGTGCTATTTTCCATCAAGGAAGCCATTTCATTGTCCATGGCATTTTTCCAAGATGCACGATTTTTATCTTGTATAGCTTCTTCATATGTTTGAGGATGGAGCTCTGTCATCATCGCCATAACGTAATCTTCAAGATACTTTGGAGTGCGGATAATTTCTCGATTACGTAACGATCTTTCATTGTTATATTCACTACTGCACTCATCATCACTTTCTTCTTTGCTTTCTTTAGTTCTTGTGCTGCCTTCAGGTTGAGTAATTTCTGGTTTATCAATCTGGTCTTCTTTTTCTGATTCATCTTCTTCTGACAATCTATTCCTGAAAAATACTTTTTCTTTTTCTTCGCATTCTTGAGTTACTTCATTAAATTTTACATCTCGAGATAAAACAACGCATTTCTTCTCTGGAACGTACACTCGATATCGTTCATCTCCATCATAACCAACTAAGTAGCCTTTTTCAGCTTTTCTATCCATTTTTCGTCTTTTCTGATCTGGAACATGGATATAGCAGGCCGAACTGATGATTCGAAGGTGTTTTATCCTGGGTTTCTTCTTATACCAAATTTCATATGGAGTAATACCATCTTCTGACGACTTCCCAGTCCTATTCAGAATGTAGATCGCTGTTGTAACTAACTCAGCCCAAATCGCGTCCGGAAACTGCACATCAGAATTGGAATACTTGAACGTACGTGCCATCTCGACAATTGTTCTATTTTCTCTTTCACTACCGCCATTTTGTTGTGGTGTATACGGTGCTGTCAATCGCTGTCTGATACCCCGTCTCTGCAAGATTTCTCGAACATCTGCGTTGTCAAATTCACCTCCATTGTCGCTGAGTAGCTCTTTAATGAAGTGACCCTGAGTTTCTGCATGCGTTAGCATTTGTTCTAAAACTACTTTGACATCAGATTTATACTTAATAATAAAACCGTAACGATATAGCTATAACTGTCCTTAAATACCACTAAATAACGTTTTTTCTGAAAAGACTCACAAAAGGGTCCACAAACATCGACCGAAATAAGTTCTCCCGGTTGTGAGGCACTTTTTCTGTTACCAAATGGAAGTCTATGCGCCTTACCATATACGCACGGTTCACATATTGTATCATCAAACTTAACTTTAAGATTAAACTCTTGTTCAAGCTTTTTCTTGACGTAACGCTTATCCTGATGACCCCACCTTTCATGGTATAACTGTAAATGATCGTTTGCTTCTACTATTTTTACTGATGCCCTGTTTTGGGACAAAATTGGACTAATATTTGCCTTATACAATGATCCAAACTTCTCTCGAATACCACTCAACACTATGATGCCGTTTACCAAAAACGAGCAAGTGGTTACGGTGGATCCGAATTCACTGTTTAAATTTTTATCATGGGCAGCCAATGGTGAAAATAAATTTCTCGAAATTTTCGGAACGTACCAAACATCTTTCAATAAAATATGTTGGTTCTTCCCATTGACAATTGAAGAGACCTTGATAGTACCGCTCCCGATAGCAATCAAACGTTCTTCTCCAGCTGCTTTAATTGTGCGCGGATCTTTAAACTCATCAAACGTACAATACCAATCAGAACGACTAGTTACATGCTTAGTAGCCCCATTATCCACAAACCAATCCTCTGAATTTGGTTCAGTAGCTAAAACTTCATTATCTATTGAGACTAAAGCGACCTGAGACTCTGCAGCATTACTTTCAGCATTACTACTGCTACTACTACGTTTAGGACGACCATCTGCGATCCATTTTCTACAACTTCTCACCCAGTGACCCTTCTTTTGACAGTAATTACAGGTATCTTCTTTCTTAAGTTTCGATACAAAATTGAAATTGTCGGTACCCCTCTTTGTCTGCTTATTTGACTTAACCAACAAGGCTACTTGTTTATCACTATCATTACTTGAAGGCTGTCTTATATTTCGTTCGAAAATAATAATCTGCATGGTTAATTCGTCGAATGTTTTAACCTCATCTTTCGTTAACAGCATCCAACTCGATTTAAAATTCTCAAAACTACTAGGTAAAATATGTAAAATTTTACATACCAATAGTAGATCTGGGAGTGGATTTTCATTCTTAGCTTTTAACCCGTTATTCAGCTCGGTCCATAGACTCTTGAGCTTGGCTACGTGTGTGGAAACATCCTCGCCCGATGTCCAACCAAATGAAAATAGCTCTGTACAAATCTTGAACAGCTGATCTTTGGATGTAGCTTCAAACTGCTGTTTTAACGCCTCCCAAGCATCATGCGCCGTAACCTTGTCCATGATTTTCTGATAAACTGTGTCAGAAACTGTACTTGTAATCATTGACTTGGCATAACTATTAGCTTTTCGATACAGATCGCTTGTAGCTTTAAATGCTTTTTCTTCATCTCGTGTTGGATTAGCACTAAGCGGAGTCGGTTTCTCTAGCTTCTTATCCATCTAATGCTCCCTCATGATAATCAAGTAAATCACGAATTTTCCTTTTCCAAATTGGCCAGTCTGACTCACCAGTCAATGGTTTAATGTGCTTTGCTAAATCCATTCTGCTGCTGATGTGTGGATTTAACAACACTTCACAAATACACAATTCGAAACGGAAAAAACACTAAAACGAAGGTCTGCGCCCATAACCTAATATAATTCAACGTTAAACTTTAATGAAAATGATATTATTGATTACAAGATTGAGCGTTATTACCTACATGTGACAGTTACGGTAAAAATTCTAATATTTCTAAACTATGAAATATGCCGCCTATTATTTTTTATCTAACACTAACTTTAACTGACTTTAACACGAAGCAGGTCACAAAAGGGTTCCACTCCAAAACGATCTAGTTTTCAATTTTTCTTGGAGGCAGCCTTTTTCAAGGAAGCGCCGTGTCACTTGTGTCAGCTATTCCAGTGATATCCGTAAGTTACTTTGATTTTTTAATGGTATAAAATACTGGTCGGTTACCAGTATTTGCAGCGGATGTTTATTTAATGTAATCCCTAAAGAAACCGATCTGCGGAAATTATTGCATGAAACATGTATTGCATTTATTTATTATAATTGGATCCATAGAACGGAATTTGTTTATTTTTAGTGATATAATATTCCTTTGCATAAGTTCAAATTTTGTTTAGCTTTAAGGTGTTTTGTATACAAACCGCTAGGAATGTATTGTGTGAATTAGAACTGATACGTGGCCACGAGATAGACTGTATTAATAGGAATCTTTGGAAAAGGATAAGAAAATTAGGAAAAGTGTAAGGGGGGCTGGAATTACTCGACCAAAGTAACATCATACATGTAAAATTGGACAATCCAAACCCCTTCTTCGAACTACCGCTATACACTATTCAACAGCAATTTGTTGGAACGTTTGGAATAATGGAGTATTTTCATTTATCTTGTGCAAAAATAACCCCTCTCAAGTACCCAGTAATTTTTTAAGGCCCACTCAATAGTGAAAGCTATGGCGGCGGTATTTTATCAAATTTCATTGGTTCAACTGGCTTGCAGGGCTATATTTGACTTTCAAATTCTGCGATGTCAGCTTATTTTTTATCAAACTGTATTTAATGTGATGAATTGTAGAAGTAACATAACACGACTAATTTCCAGCCTGTAATTTAAAACCGTAGCCAGACTACGAGGCAAAAAATACGATTTAGAACAAATACCCCCTTGGAAAACGTGGGAAGATGACGAAATCTCGCTGTTAATCCAATCGACAAAAATGACCATGCCCAATATTTGTTTGGGGGAATGTTTTTGAAACTTTTTCAACTTAGAAATTTTACTTCCCCCTAATTGTACGAGAAAAATAGCAAAAAATTTAACTGAAATAAATGCTCGCGTTACAACTTGCAGTCTCAACCACGGTTATGGCGCTGTTCTCTTCGACTTTGACACAAGCCAAGAGAAGAGCAACATTCTAACACCCAGAGGTTTATCATTTTCCAAAAAAACATAAGTTCTTCATAAAAAAAATGATGAAAATCATGGACATAATTACCAAAATTATAGCAGCCTGTTCGGGTTCTATACAGCCGTAAGCTAAAAACAAATCAATGTCTGGAGAGGTAGGTGATACTTTATGAAATCCCCATGTATAAATAAACACTAAACAATAACGACAATTGAACTGAAGTTCCGATAAGAAATGATAAAGAAAACGAGGTTGCCCGTTACTACATCGCCAATTTTATTTTCGTTTAAAGTGACTAGAAATGTACAGTGTGTCACACTTTATCATCAATGGCATTGCTTATAAGTTTGCCTTGTAAGCGATAGTAAATTAGTTTATTGATATTAATTAAACGAATATATTTGTTTTTAATCGGTTTAGTGATACTAAGTATTCAGAAGCCCATAGCAAGGCGTGCCATGCCACTAATTAGATTAAAATCTTTTAATTCGGCAGCAAATTAGTGCGGAAGATGAAGTTTTATAATAAGGACGGTACGTGCAAAAGCGACGAGGATTCTTCCTTCGGTTGGTGGTTGGACGATATTATCGCCTGTAAACCGTGCGATGCGAAAATCGCGATATTTCCAATTAAAAGTGTGCAAGAAACGCTGCTGGATCCCGAGGGATTCGTCAAGAAGGTGGAGAGGTGCCAGGAAGATTTTTATTACGAAAATTCGAGCGCTCTGAGAGAAAAGTTGACGACTATGATCTCGCCGAATGTATGGGAAAACAAATTACTGTTATCCGTTATAAATTTCTCCCTTTTCAAGAAATTAAGCGAAAGCGATCCCTTGGATGAAAATTTAATTAAATCCAATGAAACGTTACAAACGGCCAACCGCAGAATTAAGGCGAATCCGGGAGGAGCGCAAAAATTAAATTGCCCGCAATCGGAACTACTGAAACTTAGCCAAAAAACTACGTGCGCGGAAAAATATCTCGAGTGTATCGCGTTTTTGCACCGAAATTTAGACATACTCAATTGTAAAATAAAGGAGATGCAGCGGGAAGTGCTTCATATAAAAGTATTTCTGGAGGTGAGTACAAATTAGGGGTTTACCTCGTAAATTTGCCCGTTTCTTTGTAGGAGGAGAATGAGAGATCGAGGATACTTTTAAGGGAGTGCCGTAAATTTTCTCAAGAACTTAAAGAATCTAATTATTTAAATGAAATTGTGCTACTTTTAATGGGAAAGGCGGAAAAAATTAAGTCTAACAATTGGCCTTTCAGAAATTGTACTAGTAATAATGATAATAACGAATTAAACTTAATTATTTAACGTTATAATAATTCACGGTTGCAACTGGAAAAAAGGGGATCGATTGCGTTTGTTCAATAGTTTGACGTTGTCATGTAATCCAACCCCATTAAGTTTAAAGCTGGGGGTTTCTTTTCGGTGCTAAATTTACAATTCCAACATGGCCGGTAAGAAAGGTCAGGCTCAGTTACAAATTGAAGTGGCTACGGATGAAGAATGGGAAAAGTTACTGCTCAAGGATGGCCTTATAGGTTAGTTACTTCCCTTAGATGCTAATTTTTCATGACGGCTGGATAGTTTCTAGCTGTATGTAGCAATACCATTTCTGGTGAGATCATTATTTTCATACCTATATTTACTTTACGTGCTTGATTAATAGTTGAAAGGTCACATAATATGATATAATCAAGCTTTCACTTTGTTTATTTTTTCGAACTCGTTTGCATAGTACTCAAATTATCACATGGAATGTGTAAATTATCAGTGGAATGGCACTGATCAAAAGTTCCATGATTCTTTCTTGCTGGTCAAAATCACTTACTTATCAATGACCCCTAAACAAATAAACAATACCGCCTCCTTGAAGCCAAATTTAACGTGTTAAAAATCCTGATTCAGTTGTAGACATATACTCGGAATGGTGCGGACCATGCTCCGCCATGCTGAACAATTTGAAAAAAATAAAGCTCGAGCTTGGCGGTGATAATCTTCACATTGCTCAAGTAAGTCTATTTTTCAATGTCTACCCGTTCAACTACTGATGGTTTTAGGCAAAATGTGACTTCATATCTGCACTAAAGCGCTTTAGAAACAAAAGTGAGCCCACCTGGATGTTCATCACCGTAAGTACATTTCGGAGATCCACGAAGTTGCAGTAATACAATAATTTTGTGCTCATTTTGTGCTACGCTTAGCCGTTACATGCCCAATATGTGCTCATGTGGTTTTTTCCCTATTCAGTTTTTAACATTGAATTCAAATTTGCGCTCATTTTGTGCTACTTTTGCCAAATGGATCCAATTTTGGGCTCTGAAACAACATTTAGAGAATGCAGAAACATTTTTTAAGATGCTTCACAGAAGTACCTATTCATCAGATGGTATTTTAGAGATTATTCAGTTACAGATTATTATGGACTTTTCGGGGGTGGGGACATTTTGATCAAAGAACCTTCTAATGGCTTCGAAATGTTTATCAAAAATACTCTCAAACTCAAAAATACTTATTGATTTATCAGATTTATGATAGATTTTCGAAAGCATGTTAAGAACCTTTATGCTCCCTAAAAAAAGTAATAAAATATCTTTAAAGGATCTTGGAGAAGCTTCTGAAGACATCTCTCTAATGAGCCAGAGTTCCTAAACTCTTTAAAGAATCCCTTAAAATTTAATAAACATTTTATAAACATTTAAATTGTTATCATATGTTACCATCTGAAGAACATTTAGGGAAATCTTTGAAAATACAGTGAAAACATAGGATTCACATTCGAAAAAGGAATAATTCAAAAAGCACTAGACCATTTAATGTAGATGGCACAAAAAAAGTCAAATTGAGCACAAACTGAGATTCAAAGTACTTCTAATTTTAAAACACAAGTGACGTTGGAGCCCTATTCGGTTTAAGTACTAATTCATAAACCATAAAAGCATAAAACTGGTATGAGACGTCTAAAATAGCACCAAATTGCATGTAGCCATCAAAGATAACACGATTCCTTTCAGAAAGGAAAAGTGGTAAATCTAATGTTCGGCGCAAACTCCCCCAAATTACTAGCGGCAATAATCGAAGAATTGGACAGAGAAGCGCAAGCTCGAGAAGGGCTTAGGGAACGTGGCGGATGGAATGTAACCACACTGTCACCTGAGGAACAAGAAGTGTTCGAAGCCGAGCAAGCTATTGAGCAGGAACATTTGAGGATCGAAGAAGAGGATCGCCAGCAGAAGATTCGCGAGCGAAGACTGGCGGTGGCGAACGTAGTCCTCTCCAATTTGTCAAAGAACGGTGTAATTATCGTCTTCCCGCAAGCGAAGGATATGGTTAAACCGACCCTGGCCGACTTATGGGAACCGAGCGGTCTCGCGATCGGGTACACGGAACGGCCGGTTTTTACGGAGGCCATGCTGGAGGAGTTGCTGTACTTTGCTGAAGTAGAGTTTCTCCCTCAAGACAAGGCGGATTTAATGAGCGGCCCCGGTCTGGCGTACCTGACCAAGCCGTCGTCTTCCGACTTTGAGGGGGACGTCGACGAGGCCGTGCTGAAATTTATATACGGGGAGATGAAAGCGCCACCGGGCAGTGAAGAATCGCCGGCCCAGTCTTTGAAAGGCTACATCGTCGCGCCCAAAAGCGGGCCGGTCGAATCGCAAATGGGCCTAAAACCATCCGCGACTTCAATTTCATCCGGCAGCTCGATCCACGCGACCCCGTCGAAGTTGCCTGCGTATTCGCGCTCCGTGATCCACTCCAAAGCAATGCTAGACGACGTATTGTCCGCCGCCAACTTGGTCGAAGAAGGCGAAGGAGTAGAGGTTACGGGGATCTGGGTTCCGCCCAACAGCCTAACCAGAGCGACCGCCATCAAGTTGCTCTTTCCAAAAGTGTATGATCCCATCGCTCTGCCTGAGCCCGTTCCGATTCCGCCGCACATCGCCATCGCCTTTGACTCGTTGAAAAGGCGCGACGTGTTTGAAACGCTCCAAAATTACGAAAACTCGATCATGCGCTACGGATACTTCGACAGCGACAAGCCAGGAAAAGCGCAACTAATTGCTAAGACCACCGAGGCATACGTGAAAATCCGCAGTAGAGATCCGTAAGTACAACTCGCTCGCTTCCATTCACTACAGACGCTACTTCCAGAGGAATCAAGTTAGTGATTCAGTTATCGAAGAAGAAGAGCGACGCCTGGTGCGCTCTCTCGCAGTTGAACCCAACTTACATGAGTCACAACACCGTGGACGGGGAGAAAGAGTGCAAGATGTTCTTCCCAGAAGACTACGATGTGCCTGAAGATGAGGTGGTTGACAAAGTCGTTCAGGTGAAGAAGAAGAAAGGTAGGAGGGGTAAAAAGAAGGAGGTCGCACCTGTGGCGGGTGAAGTCGTCGAGCATGGCGCCGAAGAGGAGGCGGACGAAGAAGATGAGGAAGAAGAAGAGCCTGAGGAGGAACACTCACCGTCTTAGCCAGTTGGAAAGATGTAACACTGTTGCGGGTGAATAAATATCTTGTGTTTTTTGTACCTTTCATTAGGTTAGAAGAACCTTCGTTATTTTCCAAAGGAATTAAGTTTCGCCACAAGAGCTTGGGTTTTAGAGTCGTTTAAAGATTTTGTGGGCCCTTGAAAATTTTTGCGAGTTTCTAAAAGTCCTTAAGAGCCTTAAAGGGTTTTGAACACTTCCCAAAAATATTAAATAGATAAGAGCTTTCCAGAAGCTTTGAGAGTGCTTACGATTTTATCCTCTGTTTCAAACCCGAAACGGTGTAACCTACTATGATTCTTTGAGAGTCTTAAAGGGCATTGAAAGATCTTTAAGACCGAAAACAGCCATTAAGGTATTTCCTTAATATGTGAGAGTATTTTCATAGGTTTTCAAATTTCTCTAATAGACATTTAATTTTTTAAGACCATTCTTCTTTCATAGTCTTTAAAAACACAGCTTTAAGGCCCCTTAAGGGCTCTTAAGGTTCGTATTGAATCAACCCCCTGCCTTCTAAATGGTTTAGAGTCTTTACGAGGCGTTTAGTGCTTAAGAACCTTTGAGCCTTTAAGGACCATTATGCGCTTTCACCCGCTTTTAAGAAACTTTAAGAGTGTTAGGACTAGTCTAGTTGGTTTTAGAGACAAGGTCTTTGATCTTTAAAAAAACAGGGAAAGATTAAGACCCTTTAAGTGCGCGGAAAATACGCAAAAAGGACGCGAAGGCGAAGATGGAAGGTAGGTTTAAACAAGGGAAAAAGGAGGAGAATGATGTGGCGGTAGAGGTACAGTGGAAGAAAATGAGTTGTTCTGCGTTTCTTCGGGAATTAATAATTGTCGTGAGGATCTATTGTTGCGTCAGTTACGGTTGAAGAAAAAAAATGTTAAAGTAAACTAATTTCTAACATGCAAATTTACAAGTTGCAGCTCGTTGTCAATTTTCCTGAGCCATTATCGCAGTAAGGAGGGTTGTTTCCAGGGTAGTATTTTGTATCAAAATCATTCCCTGCAAAAGTGTTATGTAAATGAGATACTGTAATTCCATTTATGTAAACTGAATCTTTAAGAAAATCATTGTAAATTATATATTTGATTCGTACATTTTTTGTATTGCATGTAGTTTACCACTTAAAAACCCGCTCAAATGGGATTTGATAGATAAAAAGTCAGCTTCTTATTTTAAGTTAGTTTACAACATTTTGATGAGCAAAAGAATGGCCAGTGAGCTTAAATAGATTTCAAAGCGAATCCACTTCTTTCCCATTTGCGAAAAATAACATTGGGAAGTCTTTTACATAAAATACATGAAATACATTGTTAATTAGCCGGACGTTCTCTAGTCCAGAAGGTATCTGAAGGTCCTGGGTGCGGTAACCTTAGACTAAAGTTGTATTTCGAGATGAATGCTACAAAGTAAGTAAATTAATGACACTCAAAAAAGGCAGATTCGTACACAAAGAATTGAAGTCGCAAATTAACCTAATGAGTGTAAACAATAAAATAAAAATTAATAACTGGTCAATTAAACAAATCAAAATAGGAATAAAATTTACATTGAAAGCAAACAAAACCAAATTCAAGGATCACCTACCCTGAGTTACAAACAGCTGAAGGCAATATAATTTCAATTAAAACTAACAAATTGAACTATACTGATTGGATGCAGAAAGTAAAGTGATGCTAAATTTTACCATGAACAAAATGCAAAATCAACAAAGGTAAATCAAGACCTTCATATAACATTGTTGGACGTGTCTCTATATACGCCAACGGTACTTGTCGTTTAAAATTTTGATAGCAGACATCTCAGGGTGGGTTCTCTAATAATAGGTAAAGATCCATAATAAGGAAAAATTATTCGGCTTTTGCATTCACTTAACTAACCCGACCTGCTGTTGTTTAGTCGCCTCTTACGACACGCAGTACTTTCTGCGGTAGGGGTATTCTTTCCCGCCCCTACACGGGAAGAAGTTTCCAATTGTCGCTGAAGACAATAAGTGGAAGCGAACGTTGTGAAGTATTTTATCGCCAAAAAAATGAATAATATCACTTTCTAGAGAAAATAACCGAAAACCTGAACAAAACGAGGGACGGGGGATGAATGCGTTTTCTACTAATGACAACAAAAGAAAGTACAAATTGGGAAAAGAATTTTGCGAAAAAAAAATGTTGGTGAAGATAGTGAAGACAAAAGTTGGACCATGGTCATACAATTTAGAATACAATTGACTCATTTTAATTATGAACAATTTATCCTAACCCATAGCTTTGTGTGCACCATTTTAATTAACAAAATGCCCTTGGGTTAATCACAATTTCAAGTTCTAAGTTCACAATTAATTACAATGACGAATACATAGTTCGGTAAATACGCTTTTGATTAAAACTTTATTTAATATTCCTAACAATATTCTTTTCTATTTGGCCGCATTGGCTGTACAGTTCATAGGTCCGCAGTTTTGAAACTGTGCTATCAGCGCATGAACGAACCTTCTGAACAAAACATGGAACCCGAAACTAAAGAATTGCGCTAATGTATCAAACAATAAAATTAGATTACGTGACTAACGCTATTAATCCTCCTCGAAACCATTTATAATTTTATATTGCTGTGTCTGTCTGCTCGTTTGTCTGTCCATGTCCACGATAACTTTGTTTAGAAACGCCCCATCGCTTTGAAAATTGGTACACATGTTCTAAAAAAGATATAATATAAAATTTATTAATTTGTTGTCTGGTGCGCATTCAGTTTAAACGTCCTACGTCGATTTACTCTCTCTATCTTTATAACATTATGACGATTATTCCTACTTTAATTGGGAGCTGCAACTTTGAAGTATCAAGCAAACTAATAAAAACTCTGAATTTCGATATTCACGAAATTTTTCCGTGCAGATTCTAAAGAGATCTAATTGGATTCTTAAAGACGTCAAGGGGATGGAGTAGCTCCTAAGAAAAATGAACATGATTCTTAGAGCGTAAGAAGGTCCTACTATGACTCCAGGAGAAAATTCTATAAGGACTTAAGAACATTTTTAACGATTCAAAGGTTCTAAAAATATCCTCAAAATAACATAGGTCATGGTTTACAATTGCAGCTACCAAACAAATTAGGATATGTAATTTTAATCACAAGATTTGAATTAATTTAAGGCCATCAATAACAAGTTAATTGTTTACCTCAATCATCCACTGACGCAGGTACCAAAATATAATATCAAACATTAATTATGATCATTTCAAATTTAGCGTAATTACCATTACGCGGAGCGTAAAATATAAGACAATTGGAGATAAAGTACAATTTGATATCCTGGAAACGGACATGTGTTTCTCAGTCTTGTGACTGCGTTTATTACAATTTGCTAAGGAAAAATAAGTACTTACGCAAAATGTACAAAAAAAACTTTCATTTATTTGAAAATAAATATTAACATTTTTTAATGCATTATATCTAAGGAGTTATAAACGACCAGCGTCATACACGCAGTTAAATTATCACAAACTCAAATAAATCGATCAGTTCTATCTTCGTACCCGCTACTCGTTAGAAAAAGAATTACCTAGCACAGCCATTTTGTCCTTAATTAATTACCTAATAGGCACATGTTGAAACCTTTGTACTTCGTTTGATGCCCGATGCATTGCAGAACTTTGGCACATCGTTATTTGTTTCCGATTCTTTAATTTTTGACTGCCAAATTCAAGTTGGGAGTCTTGTATATTTGAAACAGTTCGGCTACGGATAGCCTGGACATTGGGGATGGGGTCGGCGGAGTGTGCGGCGTCCATGGGCCGGCGCCGTCGATCCTCGGGGCGCTCTGCTCCTTAACTTTCTTGAGCTGCTCGAGCGCCTCGGCGTAGCTTGGAAGACCGGAAACTATGGTGTAGCTTGGTAACGATTCCAATTCACCGTTACCATTTTCGACGTTGGCGTTGCGGGCTTGTAAAACTGCAAGCAAAAATGCCACTGTTAGATTTCTGATTACGTCGACCCATAAATCAAAATTTGAGGTGTCAAAACTAAAAACAATATGATTAACGAGTCCTATTTTAACAAATTGATTTTAAATCACCATGAGCGATAATGCAAATTACCTTGTCGTGACAATTTTTCCAAATTCCCACATTGGCACACTTTCGTTGTGAAAAATATGTGATATAATACCTATATGGTGCTTTTATTTTCTGCATGACCCCCTGCACAATATTGTGCCAGTTTAGTAGGTAACTCGCACCATAAACTGCATCGTTTATGTAAGAGTAATTATCAGATTAGTCTGAACTCATGGCTGCATTGCTTCATTGTACTAATTCCAATCCCGGTTAAAACCTAATCAATAAAAAAACGTTTCATTTTAGAAGTCGTGAGTAATGACAGTGAAGGACTTTCTCAGCCAAGTTTGCGGTGGTGGATTTATACAAATGAATCATCGAGAAATCATGGCGTCTCCTATATGCAAATTTCGGGGATTTTCGTAAGTGATTTACTGTACAGCATCCCGAACCAAAGTTTCAAAATTCTTCTAGGGCTTTTTCAAAATTCAGAATTCGCCATTTTGGATGTAACACTTTCCGAACGAATGAAATTCAGTTTCGCTCAACGGGAATTTATCTTGGGGAGAATTCCCTGGTGGAATATTTCTGCGATGGCATATTTTTCTTGGTAGCGAATCTCCTCGGAGCGGTGAGCAAATTATTAATTTGAATGTTAATCGGGCGCTATTTTCGGATTACACGAAAGCTTGAGGAAATGTAGAAAATAAACAAAAACACACGCAGGCGAATAGTCTTGGAGCTAATTTACCAGAGGGTGGGTTTTCTCGGCGTTGGATTTTTGTCTGTAGACCTAGAGCCAAACGTTCAGAGCTGGGTAGAATACTTTGAAATAGTATTTGAATACTAAATAGTAAATACTTTACACAAATCAAAGGTATTTGCATACTAAATACTTTTACGTCCAGCACAAGCGAATACTAGAAACAGATACATTGAAAAGTATTCAAATACTTCACTGTAGAATCCATAATTTCAAACAGTTCCAAGATTGGGCTACTAGTTCAAAAGTTACAGCCCTTTTAATTTTTTTTCGAAATTGGTTTCTAGTCTGTAACTTTTGATTGAGAAGTCTGATCGAAAAAGTACGGATTGATTTAGATTCTACGCACCCAAATTAATAGGAAAAAGTGTTTTCCCGAGAAATATTGGGGTAGTCGATTTTTGGTAAAAAAGGAAGGTTATACACTGCCTTTTTTGAGCCCCGGAAAAAAAATTGTCTCAGATCGACCCGGAAAAGAAATTTTCTTATAGATTGTGACCTGTAGAATCCATAATTTAAACAGTTCCAAGATTGGGCTACTAGTTCAAAAGTTACAGCCCTTTGAATTTTCTTTCGAAATTGGTTTCTAGTCTATAACTTTTGATTGAGAAGTCTGATCGAAAAAGTACGAAATGTTTTGGATTTTTCTTGTGGGAGTTCCCAAGGGTTCACACGAACAAACGCCGCACACTGGACAAGCTGAAAGGTGCCATAAGCCAAAAAATCGCGAACCTTCCTCTTTAATGTCAGAGGAGGTGTTCGACAAGTTCATTTCAAGACTGGTAGAATCTGGGGAAAAATGCTTGTTCAAAGAAGATTTAAAGAACTTCAGATCTTAAATGGAAGAAATCGGTTGTTCTACATAAAAATCCTTCTTGGTCGCTCTGCTCTGCTTGACACCATCATACCGTGCTTTTCTTGCTATCATCAGAACCTTTTAGGAACTGCTAGATCCATTCAAGTCCTCTAGGTAACAACCACTCTTTCGGGCTCCACACAATCCTGATTTATTTGTGACTACCAAACCTTTTTCCAACTTTGAATACGAAATTTCGATCTCAAACACGATATTTTGACATTACGTACTGGTACCGGCACGTAGGAAGGCGAGAGCGAGCTATGCGCAGATGACCAATTTAGACTCTGAAGGAGAAACTCCGTGGCGCGCTAGTAGGTGCAATTAATAGAATATGAGTAGTGGGAATGCGCCATCTTTCGCCTTCTTACGTGTCGGTACCGGTACTTCGATATTTGGACATTTATGTGATGGGTCACATCATAGAATAAGTACCTATTACTTAATATAAAACAATGGTGGCCTCAACTGTAGGCTGATGGCACCAAGAGGAACAAGTTTGCGCTTAAAAGTCCCCAACTAGAGCAAGGTGGAACCTTTCCTTAGCTATGAGAGATTCTTCGGAACTGCCCTGCCCTTCAAAGATGATTTTTTTTTTAAATTCTATGTCAGGAAAATGTAATGTGTGAAATCTTTGCACTCTGTTTGGCACTACGTAACCCCATTTAACGCCATGAAAATCTTTCGAGCACTACCATCCCCCAAACGCCATCAGTTACTTTTTGGACCATCATTCTCTTGTTAAAATTGTTGTCCCTCTTGGGGCCACCAAGTACTTTTCCCAAAATTTCGAACTTTTTTACTTGTAATAATAATAAACGAGAAATTTCACGTGTAAAAGTCAAAATGTGCAGATGAAACGATTTAAAAAAAGCGCCTTTCTAAAAAGGTGCCAGCACTGTGATAGCATTTAATCCTTTCCTCAGACAAATTGGAGTTTGGATCAAGAATTTGGGTTTCTCTATGCAGCAAGCATATAGGATTCATAAATACAAAAAGGGCACAAGGAGTGGAAAAGATTGGTTGTTTGTTATAACTATTTTAATAAGTCGCGCATTCCTGCCTTGGTGCAAGACTAGACACCATAATGAGACAATTAGCAAAAAAGGTACAATAGATTTTGTGCTATTATTTCCGTTTTGTCCGCCCGACTGTCCGTCTGTCCGTGTTAACCTATTTTTAGATCGTAGGGTCCTGGAATTTGTTGCAATAGGTAGCCTATACCGTGAAGGTGTGCCAGACGGCCATCAAATTCCGCTATCTGAGGGAGTCCCCCCATGAGCTTTTTCCTGAGATGCTGTTTTAGAAAGTGAAACGTGCGACTCCTTTTCGAGATTAGTGGATGGCCGAGGAGGGGAGGGAAGATTAAAGGAACTGTTTTCTACCAACTCCCGCCCTTCTTTCTGACCCCATATCAAAAGAGGGTTGCTGGAACTGGTTTTATCCTTCATGGTACTCTAATGAAAGGTCTCAACGAAAGAAATTAATGATCGTGATCGGATATAATTCCTTATATCTCAAGAACAGATTGTCGGAGGAGGGTACTTACATAGGCAAAATGAATGCTCTCAACGAAAAATCTTTAAATGTTTAAATACCTAACTTGAATCATTTGATCATTGTCATTTTGCTACCAGAATCATATGAGCCAAGTATCACACTGTCTCCAAAGCAAGGATGAATAGGATCATTTGCTTTAAATAAATAAAAGTAGATCTTTTCACCATTTTCCTCACAATCTTTGTAGTTGGATAAAATATCTGTTGTCAACTCTTGACGATATCGACGTGTTCAAGAAATGGGATTATAATAATCGAGAGGTTTGAAGATAACGCTTTTACTATCCATGCACGTCCGATTGATAAATCTATCAGCATGCCAGTATTATCGTATTGTTTTAAAGTTTTTCGTAGCGAAGGAGGAATAATATGTCACGTCTCTAGCCTTTTCTCAAACAATTACTGGTAGGAAATCTTCAGAGAGGTAAATACAGCACTGATCTGGACAAAAAACTAACTGGGCTGTGTAGTGAATAATTAAAAATTGATTAAGCCAAAGATTTTTAGAGTTCAGTTTGAAAATGTCCACCAGACGAAGAAGAAAGTGGTAGAACAGATACAAATGTGGTGGCAGACCAACACTTCCACACCTCTTTATAATCACAACGTTTTAATAGGTACAATAATTAAGGTAAAAAACCATGTTTATTCAAGGTTGTCTATCGTCACAATTTGTTTGCGAAAACTGTTTACAGTTTGATACGTTGAAAATGCGTCCCAAAGATCGCTGCAGGTCACGCGGGAAACTGCAAAAATGAGTTTTACTAAACCAATTTTGACGATAAGTACTTAACACAAGATAGGGGGTCACGCGATGACAAAGTTTGTGTATTTAGGCGATAAATGCACTAGAGAATAAAAATGATACGCACATTCTGATGTTTATGAATTATTTATGCAGATTAATTACGAAGAAACTGACTATTTATATCGAGTGTCTAAAGAATTACCAAGAGGTGTGTCACCGCAAAAATATCTTGGGCCACAATCTCTTGGTTTTTGGAAATGCGGATGATTCACGTGGGTAATTACTAAAGTACCTAACGGAAATTGCACGAAAAGGATGTGCCGGTTGACTGACAGTTCATTGACAGTTTTAGACCTCATGGTTTTTGAAGACTCAATCATCTGGTGTAATTAACACGCGGTAAGCATATTTTAGAAAGTTGGTAATTAGATATTCGATACTTACTGTGCCTTTTCCACTGCTGGAATTTGTGGTACAGCAGGCAGGAGCACATGCAGCAAACGCAGCTGAGGACGATCAACGTAAGGATAATTCCAACCCAAACGTCCGCCAAAAATTGTTCGTAATCTGGATCGGTTTGTGCAGCAATCACTTTATCAACTTCCGTCGAAAGTAACACCGAAAAATTCTTCTCCTCGAAGGGATGGATGTTGTCGATTTTGTTGAAGAAGTACTTCTCCATTTCACTCATTCACGAAACTTGCACACTACTAAACTGAATGCGGTGAAGTGACCATGAGCCGAAGGTGTAATGATAAGAAGTTCTAGGCTTTCACTACTATTGAAATCTCCCACCTTAATTTGTAATTGAATAACATTATACCTGCGACGACGTTTAATCAGGTGAACAAATACGGAACGAATGCTGCCGCAAAGATGCGTTTACGTACACCTGCTATGGCGAAGGACACTTTTGCCCGATGGGTTTTTTACCCTTCTTCTGCAACTACAAGATGACGTGCGGGAAATGTACGAGTTTCCGCGAAGATTTTGAAGTTTGCAATTACACACGTGTCGTCTATTATTTCAGAAAAGTTCTCACGATCTCCTTATCACGTAATACTATCGTTTTTTCCGCTAATTTTTGTAATATGGGATGACGGTAGCTTCAACACACATACCCATTTAATTATCACCAAAAAGTGTTAGGCGTCTACGAGATGAGAAAAACGTCTACGAATTTTATCAATAAATTCCAAAATAGTGAGGTCATTGGAAGCAATTTTTTGTAGGTCAAATTTGATTGTAAAGCTGTTACTAAGTTCATTTACGATTACGGCTTAATTGTAGGTGTGACGCAGCATGAAGTTTCTTCTTGGGTCTGATGACTTTGTTAGATCTTTTTCATTGTGACTGTGCGGTTGCACAATGTTATTGTCATCGCTTCTGGGAAAAATGTCAGTAAATAACTCCATTCGCATCTAATACTGCTAAGATGGACAAAGAAAATTACAGTTTATGGTTAAATCTGCAAAGATGCACGTATCCTGAAAAGCAACATACTGTGTAGCAATGATTTTTCCATGTGAGTTTGTTATCAACTTTGTAACGCAAAAATCCGATACAACCGAATAGCGAACGACCCACAATATCTTCATGCATCCATCATTTTTATAAAAATTTTTTGGCTCCATAGTCTAACGTAGCTGAAAAACAATAGCGACCTCGCTGAATCCCATTTTGTTCATTTTATACAAATAAACTTGGTCCCCCAACTCTGTTATTGTTTATAGAATTCATTTTGGAATTCTGTGAATCGCCGATGACAATAATTTGTCTTCTACATTCGACGTCGATGTGAAGATCTATTGATGATTCCATTATCCCCTCATAATGCTTTCCAATTCACGTTTTTCATTGAGCAAAATACTTAGATGTTAACAAATACTCATTTGAAAGCAAGTTACCGATACAAAGTCAATTTTACTTTTTACAATGCACAAGTACAATCCAGTCTCTCGTAGGGGGCCATTCACTGGTGTACAATTTCAATGGCAATTACTAATTACAAAAAAATTAATCATTAATGCTATTATGCACGACCGACCACTAGAATCATGTAAAGAAAAACTAAAAAACTTAACCGCGAAATATGGACTTGTTTTTTTGCGAATATTCTAGAATATTCCTCCCTCTCTGTTAGAAATCAATCCTTTTGAAGACTGATTTAAATTTATTGTTAGTTCATTGTAAATAAATAAGTCACGTAATTAAATTTACGTTACGGTATTTTTATTGAGATCAAATATAAAATTTAAAAAAGTTAATTTTTTGTTTAACCTGCTCCACGCATTCGTCAGCATCATCTGAAATGTTAAGAAAAGACCTCTAAACTGGCGTTTTGAATTTTAAATTACTTTGTGTTCAAAAGGAACTTATAAACATATTAATTTATCAACTATTTAGTTCTTGGTTATATTCCAGTGAGGAATTTTGGGTTTTTTTTCCATTATAAAATGTAAAAAATTTAGGATCCCAATATAACAATCTTTTGAATTTACGACTAATTTGTACCCGCGAGGAAATTGTACTTTTCGGCGTCGCCATCTCGGCGCAAGAAAACATCGCCGGAAACCAATTTTATCCGAAAAAAATGTTCTTGCGAACTTCGCAATTTATTAATTATTAATTTTTTCTCGCAGACTAATCCCTACTATTTGGTGTTAATAACGTCTAGTAATTTAAATCCACCATGTTTTTCATTGTGCCAATAGGAATCGCTATATTCACGAAAGACCAAAAGAAAAAGCTGTGATTTCCTATTGAAATTCAGCTAAATTAGCTTTTTTTACAATTGTGCAATTATAATCAAATAACACTAATTAAGAAGACGAAATATGGTATAAAAGCCAGGCATACCAAAGGTTTCCGAAAGCTTCATTGAAATTAAACAAGGCAACCAAAATGAGCTTCATTTCCATAACGGTCAACTTGTGAAATATTAGCCAATCAAATTTGTTAACCCACAACTTAACTATAACTATAAACTGAAGTTTAAACTAACATTGTACTACTGGGTCTTAGAATCTCAAATGTTTCTAACTTGTAACACAACGAAATTTCGAAAAAATTTAAATGCAAATTTACAGCTACCGTTGCGTGGTGTCTGTATCTATGTGAGATTTGTCCCGAATGCAAACCGATCTGTCTGTCTGCCTGTGAACACTGGTTTATTTTAATTGACATTCCTCGAACTCATTTTGAATATACCTATAGTAGTAACGAGCATGGTATCAGCATATCTATGTACTCTACTAACGTAATCCCTTTCATCTAAATTAACTATACGTATCTTAGTAGTTTTATTGGCCCTTAAAACAGTCAGATAGAACATAGAAGTACATAATCCTTCTTACTTATGTTTTCTTTACCTTTTACAATGTATTAACTTAGCTGCTCTGTATAGCTACGAATTGTAGTTGTCACTCTTACAATAAATATGACACCGCAACTGAAATGCTGGGAAAATCCTGCTGATGACAATCTTTTTTGTCTCTTGAGGTAACTAAAAAAATTTAGACTGAATAAAAAGGTGAACTGGGCTAATTACCCGTAAGATGAAGTAGGTATACAATTCAAAATTGAGGCAAAACTGTATCTCATTGAATAGTTAGGTAAGTCTAAAAATACCTAATGAACGTTACACATTGACACAATATTAGAGATAGCGCCGCAACGGCATTGAACTTTTTTTTTTCAAAAAGCAACCTAACATATTTATTAGGGTATTCGAAAGACCGCATTGCCGTTGTCGAGACAGTTACTGTTCTAACGGAAGCAATTGCAGAACGTCTTAAAAAAACAGCACACGCAAAGGATATAAAAGCGACGCGAATTTCGCGATTTGGAGCTTTTAGCACTTGTTAAAAAATCGTTAAACAATTTTCGCATGCTTGACGGAAAGTGTGTCAAGATCGCAGAGGGAAAATGCTTTGGGCTGCACAAAACAATAGAAGGAATCCAAAACAAAGCAATTCTCAATTATGTACCTACCAATAAAAAATTGCCCAGAATTAATAATCGTTTAAGATAGTATAACATCCAAATAACATTGAATTCTGTAAAAGGTCAACAAAAATTTTCCTTTGAGAATTTGAACAATTTAGTGTCTAAGTAGTGATAAAAGGCACATACAAAAAATTAATAAGACTTTTGGCATAAAGGATGTAAGCTAGGAAGCTATTCTATCAAGAATTTGGCAACTGGTTTTGCTTAGGTTTCCTGTAGAAAGAAGATCCGTCTGTAAAACCAACTTTTCTTTTACTGTCGAACTTTCAAGAGAACAGAATACTCACAAGTAGTATTCACTAGGGAATGCAATCCCGCAGCAAAATCTCAATCCCGGTATTTGCGGGATTATTAGATGTTAATTCCGCGGGATCTCGCAAAACTTTAAATAAATTGGCAAATAAGCAATTCTGTGCGGTTAACTTCTGTATTAAAATAAATCGCTAATTATCACAATATTGAACAAAAAAGTACCTTCGGCCTAACTTAGAACTCAAAAAAATCTTACCTGTAAAGTACAAAAAGTCTTCTAAAGTGCATCAAAAATCATAGTACATTTTTAACGAAAAAAGTTTAACAATTATTTAAAAAATAATTCGCCGTTATCAGTTTCATTAACAAAGTAAACAGAGTCGTCCCCTTGGTCGACAGATTCCTCAGTCCCGCAAATCCCGCGGGATCCCGCTCCATTTATGTGCGGGATTAATCTCGCAAAAATGCTGCGGGATCCCGGTATTTCGGGATCCCGCAATCCCGGTATTGCATTCCCTAGTTTCTAGTCTATAACTTTTGATTGAGAAGTCTGATCGACAAAGTACGAATTGTTTTGGATTCTACGCACCAAAATTAATAAGAAAAAGTGTTTTCCCGAGAAATTTTGGTGCAGTCGATTTTTGGTAAAAAAGGAAGGTTATAACCTTCCTTTTTTTGAAGCCCTCAAAAAAAATTGTCTCAGATCGACCCGGAAAAAAACTTTTCTTATAGAATGTGGCCTGTAGAATCCATAATTTCAAACAGTTCCTAGATTGGACTACTAGTTCAAAAGTTACAGCCCTTTGAATTTTCATCCGAAATTGGTTTCTAGTCTATAACCTTTGATTGAGAGGTGTGATCGAAAAAGTACGAATTGTTTTGGATTCTACGCACCAACATTAATAAGAAAAAGTGTTTTTCCGAGAAATTTTGGTGCAGTCGATTTTTGGTAAAAAAGGAAGGTTGTACACTGCCTTTTTTGAGGCCCTCAAAAAAATTGTCTCAGATCGACCCGGGAAAAAATTTTTCTTATAGAATGTGGCCTGTAGAATCCATAATTTCAAACAGTTCCTAGATTGGGCTACTAGTTCAAAAGTTACAGCCCTTTGAATTTTTTTTCGAAATTGGTTTCTAGTCTATAACTTTTGATTGAGAAGTCTGATCGAAAAAGTACGAATTGTTTTGGATTCTACGCACCAAAATTAATAAGAAAAAGTGTTTTCCCGAGAAATTTTGGTGCAGTCGATTTTTGGTAAAAAAGGAAGGTTATAACCTTTGAGGCCCTAAAAAAAAATGGTCTCAGATCGACCCGGAAAAAATTTTCCTTTAGAATGTGGCCTGTAGAATCCATAATTTCAAACAGTTCCAAGATTGGGCTACTAGTTCAAAAGTTACAGCCCTTTGAATTTTCTTTCGAAATTGGTTTCTAGTCTATAACCTTTGATTGAGAAGTCTGATCGAAAAAGTACGAATTGTTTTGGATTCTACGCACCAAAATTAATAAGAAAAAGTGTTTTTCCGAAATTTTGGTGCAGTCGATTTTTTGTAAAAAAGGAAGGTTATATACTGCCTTTTTTTGAGCCCCGAAAAAACAATTGTCTCAGATCGACCCGGAAAAAAATTTTCTGATAGAATGTGGCCTGTAGAATCCATAATTTCAAACAGTTCCAAGATTGGGCTACTAGTTCAAAAGTTACAGCCCTTTGAATTTTCTTTCGAAATTGGTTTCTAGTCTGTAACTTTTGATTGAGAAGTCTGATCGAAAAAGTACAAATTGTTTTGGATTCTACGCACCAAAATTAATAAGAAAAAGTGTTTTCCCGAGAAATTTTGGTGCAGTCGATTTTTGGTAAAAAAGGAAGGTTATAACCTTTGAGGCCCTAAAAAAAAATGGTCTCAGATCGACCCGGAAAAAATTTTCCTTTAGAATGTGGCCTGTAGAATCCATAATTTCAAACAGTTTCAAGATTGGGCTACTAGTTCAAAAGTTACAGCCCTTTGAATTTTCTTTCGAAATTGGTTTTTAGTCTATAACTTTTGATTGAGAAGTCTGATCGAAAAAGTACGAATTGTTTTGGATCCTACGCACCAAAATTAATAAGAAAAAGTGTTTTCCCGAGAAATTTTGGTGCAGTCGATTTTTGGTAAAAAAGGAAGGTTGTACACTGCCTTTTTTTGAGGCCCTCAAAAAAATTGTCTCAGATCGACCCGGAAAAAAATTTTTCTTATAGAATGTGGCCTGTAGAATCCATAATTTCAAACAGTTCCTAGATTGGGCTACTAGTTCAAAAGTTACAGCCCTTTGAATTTTCTTTCGAAATTGGTAAACAGAGTCGTCCCCTCAGTCCCGCAAATCCCGCGGGATCCCGCTCCATTTATGTGCGGGATTAATCTCGCAAAAATGCCGCGGGATCCCGATCCCGGTATTTCGGGATCCCGCAATCCCGGTATTGCATTCCCAAACGCAAGAACCCCAAGAAAATTTGCTGGAGGTTTACTTTTCACGCCAAACACAGTCCCCGATAGCAAGTAAGTAGGTACTTCTCAAAATCCTATAAAATAGCTGTAGAAAAGGGAAAATAACAGTCGGTAACGCTAACAGAAAATCGTTCGCCTTCCACTTACCAACTTCCCAAACCATTCCATCTTTGAATCACTGATAGTTGTGGCCGTTGTTTAGTCGCCTTTTACGACACACAGTGCCCTCTGTGGTAGGGAATAGGGATATTTTTTCCCGTCCCTACACGGGTTGTATGTATGTTCAGCATATAATTTATTGGGACGACTGACTGTTTTCCGTACATCTGCCCATCGGTTCACGCTATTACGTACTATAGATCGTATCATCTAAAAAAGGAATACTTTCGTATTGTAACTTCCCACCAAGTTTATTGGTCATCTCAATATCGCTGGGCTATATGAATGAAGATAGAACTGGCAATCAAAAATGAGTTGCTGTCAAGTGGCCTTTGTAAGTTCAAGTTAAGTACGATTTCTCATGTAAACAAAAATTCCAAAGGTGACTTGACAGCATCTCATTTTTGATCGCATAGTATAAATCTGGTAATCATGTGCGCCGTTGGAACCACCTTCTAGACTCCCAACGAATGAGCGAAGTGTTTATAAACGCATAAACCTTTATAAGTTGAATGGTCCACTCTACAATACACTGGATCTACACAATAACTTCATTTAATGCAGTCATTGTGAGTCTACAGGCTGGTTCCATTGAGAAAAATTTTCGCCTTATATCCTTAATATGTCACCAAAATTCTGGCCAAAATTTCATAAAAATATAAAACCATTTTTGAGATATCGCCTTGTAACACTTTACCTTTTACCCTATATACCTAAGTTAAAACTCAATCATGCCCATTTTCCAGCTAGGATTGGTGTAATTGACTCCCCCCTTTGTACTTGTGATAATGAATGAATGAAAGTATCGCCGGAGATGTAAACCACATAATCTTAAATTGCAAGTTGAATGAAGATTCCACATCTCTACTATATCATAGCATTGAATAATAAATATTTATTCAATGATCATAGAGTAAATCAAGAGCTAATTGTTAACACCAATTCATACTATCCAATAATAGTTCTGTGGCAAATAGACATGGTCTAATGCTAAAAAAAGAACAATAAGCGGAAGTAGAGGCACAACTTTCATATTTTCAGACACCTTGCCCGAGTTTTTTATTGTTTAAATGCTTTCCCCACCCCTAAAAATTGAACAAAGAAAAAAATTAGAACATATGTTAAAATTTGTCCCCCCATGTCGTTAAGTCACCAAAATTTCATAAAAATATATACAACTATTTTCGAGATATCGCCATGTAACTCTAAAAAGCTCATGCTTATTTTTTACTGATCTGGTCGATCAATTTACATAAACACATTCAAAAGCATTTTTCCTACACAAATTTGCCCAAAAATAGCGCGCAGACTAGCAAAACAGAAACAAAAATTGGCAAAAGAAGAAATATGAAATGTACGTGTCCCCATATCTTAAGAGGCTTAAGTTGGTCCTGGAGTGGATGTGCGGCAGGTGATCCCTTTGTAAAACACCAAAAACAAAACAACGTAAAGTTTCAAGTATTCGACCATGTCACTTGTTCTTGATTCCACAGCACATTGTCCCATTTCAGGACGATCCCTGTAAACTTGTATTCTTGTGAGAATTGGAAAAACAAGTACTGTCGACGTAAGAGCGAAGAACACCGTCATGGTCACAAATCGTGAAGAGACGAACAGAATGGACAGTTTTTCTACAGCTTTAGTTTGTAGCTTGGTTTTGTATGAATGATTCTCAAGAATCCACTACTGAAATTACTAGACATACTTTTGGCCCCGAAAAACACAATTACATGTTACTATACTTGACGCCAATTCCTAAGTCGCCCATGCATAACATAACAAAGGTATATTTTTAGATTATTTTGATGTATATTCGTTAAATTAAGGTACCATGGGTCTGTGCAATCTGCTTTGCACTTGTTATGTAATAATATAATCATATTAGGTAATAGTAGGTATTATTCGAGGTATTATCGTTGTTGACAATACAGTATGACGACGAATACCATTACCTAGTTCAAAAGTGTCTTGGGATTCTTCTTGGTAACCAATGCAACACCATTACCAAAAGTTGGTACGGGCTAACCCAAACACCTTCTCTTACCACAAGAGTTTGGAGTGGTACGAGGTTTATCAGAACTCTCATAAATACTGAAATCAATTAACGAAAGCTCCAACGTTTGATCTACGTGACCGAAACTTGGTAGCTAGGCTAAATTCAAGTAAATTGCTGAAAGGCGCACTTCGAAGGGGAAAATCCGGTCACGGCAACTCGTTTATTTAATTAAATCTCATATGACCTGCTATTTTCTCGATAAATAGTAGGTATATACCTAAACATTGCGACGTAAACACACTGGTGTAATGAAAATTGAACTTGGACGAACTCGCAAAGGTTTCACTTTCTGGCATTTCCTCAAGAACCTCGTCCCAAAATCGATCCAGCCTTTAAGTTTAACCTTGTCTGATGGTTTTGCACGCGATCTGCGTTATATTGTAATTGCATGGATGAGTTTTCCTTTTGCCTAAGAGAAATTTTCCAATTAATAATGGTAAAGTTCCACTAATAGTTGTCGTATTACCGGCGTTTGTAACAAAATGAGGTAATTGGAATTATGAACATAACAGTTACATAACGAAACCCGTGCGTTGTACGATCATGACCTACACCTACTACGGTTGCCTGGTACGGCGTTTACTTTCTCTCGTCGAAGTGGTTAAGAATGAACTTTTTATTTCGAAAACCAATAAAAAAGCCAACGAAAATGTGTACCTACCCTCACCAACCTCCAAATAATTATTTTGAGCGACTGTTATTGTGGAATCGATTGTTTTAATAATCATCTTCACTGATAAGGGTAAGTGAAATATTGGAAACGGTGGTAGCCAGGTAGTAGGTATAGCTTCCACCCGCGGTGGAAGGTTTTGGCAGCTTGACGATCGCTTCTGCCAATGGTTTCGAAGGTCTGCTAAGTAGTACTTCTCTGGTGCCAGATTAGTGGAACGTAACTTCCAGGTTCTTCTCGTTCGGTTAGTGATTAAAGACTCACATTAGCGGAGGGTACGTACTTCTCCTCGGCTTTTCTTCTGAATGCGGCGATAGCTGTAGTGGTTAGACGCCACTAAAATGATCATGAGACTTTTTCTAGCACGAAGTATAAAGAATAATTCTGTACGTGTATCATTAAGAATAGCATAATATGCAAATGTAGTAAACGAAGCGAGGTTTTTACGGGATTACTCATTCTTACAGAATTGCGTGACTTGTACCCAAAATAGCGGGGTACGCGATTTTAGAAAAAAAACCAGAAAAAACATCAATTTTACACACGAAAAGTTAATGAACTGACAATGTCTTAACCTTGTACCAAAAATAAAGATCGAGGTGATTCATGAAATTTGACTTCATTTAAGATAGATCCATCCATCCAAAACTCAAAACAGATTCTACATTTCAAACAATTAGCGGAATCTTTATTTTAATCACAAAGAAGGTGGTAATGCGTATCCAATGTCGCATTTGACGTTTTCACATCAGCACTAATGCGGAGTCTGATTATTTAGGTGGGAGATTTTATAATACATAATTGGATGTTCGTTGATCGATTGTATGTAGGTAATTGTTGTTTTTGAAAATTTTGATTCCGGTAGTGCGTAAGTAAGAAAAAATTAGGTAATTAAGAGCCGATTGATGAAGTGTCCTTGCAATGAAATTATTTAAAATTGTAGTTACCAGGGAAACTGGTTTTTGTTAAACAAATGTGTACACTTTTAATAAGCAGTGTAGTAAAAACTGGTTGCAAAGTCCATTTTCTTGAAATGAATTAAACAATTTTCGATACCTCGTGTTTATAATTTGGACGTGGAGGACCCTTTGGTAGGTATAGGTGCGAGGATCAATTCTACTGCTCTTAAATAAATAACAATGCTACATATAAGAGTCAAAATAAGCTTTATTTTTCGACGTAGTCCCCACCGAAGCTTAACACACTTCGGACACCGCTTCTCCAACTCATCCCTAACGTGCTTTTGCTCGGATTTTCAAAGTAGATGTTCTCTGTCACCTGTGACATTCGTACAGCATTTTTCTTCACTCTTCAGCCAGATAAAGTTTTAGCTTTGGGTCCAGGCAGACAAAGCCATACCAGCTAGGCGAATAAGGGGGTTGTTAATTAATTAAAATCGCCAATCGACCAAATGAGTCACAGATGCATTGTCGTAGTGAAAGAACATTTTCTTCTTCACAAATCGACGCCCTTTCTCAGCGTTTGAAGCCTGCAAATGGGTCAAATGTAATAATAAAAATAGTACCCCTGTTGATTATTTTACCCTTTCTAAGGTGTACCTAGTGGACTAGCAGAATACCCTGTGCACCACAGACAAATAATACTATTACTTTACGGAAGACGCAACCACCTTCGCCTTCTTCGGAGCCTGTTCGCCTTTCTTGGTCCACATGGTTTTGTTTCGGGGGTGTACCTAATAGTGATTGTAAATTTCGTCCATATAGTAACAAAACGACGCACAAAGACTCCTCGATTCTTTCGCAACAAACTCGCCCTCATCGTACTTCAGGGCCCGAACAGCAAGAGCAGCACCTATCGCACCTTTTTGATTTGATGTGCAATTCATCATGCAGTGCTACGAAAAAAAGACATCAAACTGAAACTACCCTCGTACCTATCGCAGTACCCAATGCAAACTGTGGAATAATCTGAAAATAAGTACCTACTATTGCTAGATGATTTTCCATACAAAGCGTAGGTATCAAATTAAAATATTCATCAATATTATAAATGAAAAATGACATAGATTCTGTAACGTGACTAAATGGCGAACTTTGGTTAGGAAATCCTTACATAGATCAATTAGAAATGGTTGCCCTTCAGATTTTTGGCCAAAGTTCATTAAAGAACCCCCTTTAAACCAACCGAGACGCTAAAATTGCCCTTCGAATTGTTGAAACAATAGGAATTGTCAATAAAAAAATAAAGCATATAAAAACATGTACTATAGAAACGTTTCTATGCAAATTGTGAATAAAATAACTAATTTAGAAAGCTATAAATAGGAACAATTTAAAAAAAAAAAGTTATTTTGGGGTGAGATAGGATTGAGTAGTAATTTTGTGTAGAGCACACTTATTGTAACGTTAAATCATTCATTGGGAGGTCATAGGTCATATGGTGTTAAAGTTAAAGGATGCGAAAACCAGCAGGAATTAATTAATTAATCGCATAAATGCTAATTACGCAATTATCCGCTAATATACCAGCTGGAAAATAAAAAAAATCCCCAAAATCGGTCGATTTTGTAGCACTTAATTTTAGCAACAACAACAAAATTGGACTGAAAAATGTAGCTTCTTAGGGAATCTCTAGATAGGGTCGGGATGGTTAAAAGGACCTTATATATATTGTAAAGGCGAATCTCTTTTCTAGGGTCGGCATATTTAACAGGACCTTAGATATTTCCAGATTAGTTCTTACTTATTTGAGGAAACGCGATTTATCTTAAAAAATGTAAGGTCTTTTTAATTATCTTGTATAGTGGGTTGAATAAAATAATTATTTTCTCCAAATAAAATAACGCCCCTACACTCCTGTAGAATTAAAATTATTTTTCTACTGAACTTACGATAGTGTTACCTATACAAGCGATTGTAATTTTTGAGCGCCACTAGCTCAAATGGATATAATCGTTGTGGCGGCCAGGTCCATTCGAATTTAATGTTTCCCTTTGCTTATTTGAAATTTTAATTTCAATTTAGGGAAGATAAAAAGGGAAGGGGTTACCTATTTGTAAAAAAAACTTGGTCAACCCAAATACATTGTGTCTTTTACTTTTTAGTGGTGAAGCGTACAAATTAGAATTGATTATATGCGAAAGTTCACTTCAAATATAAAAATTAATTTGCAATAAGTAAAATGAAACAGAAAGGCTGCGTGCTGCGTCTAATTTACTTGGCAACCGAAACGATTTGCTCTTTTAAGAGGTGGCGCTCAAATATTAAAATTTCTTGCAGGTATAGGTAAGTGAAAACCCTTCAATCATTCGTACTGTCAGTACAGAATTTAATTTGAAATCCCTTGGGGGGGGGGGTGCTAGTAGCCTCAGTCACCCCATATAAGTAGTATAAATGTTAAAAGCCTAGTGATTTAAATGAGCTCTAAAATATTGTATCCTTGCTAAATATTGAAAGCTCTACAATAGCTCATAAAAGGGATACGAATTCTTGAACTGATTCCCAAAAGGGGTGACTATCAATTCTCTTAATATTTTTTACTGCATACCTAGATTTTTTTTATATTGTTCACTTCACACCACAAAAACCTGCAATAAAAAGAGGCACGTGTTTAAACATCTAAGGCAAGGCCCCCTTACGTTAGTTATTAACAACGGTATGACCTAAAATACAGTAGGGAACACAAAATAAAACAACATAAACAGTATAAACCAACCGAAGGGTTTTTGTTAGCTTCGAATCTCGCCCCCCAGAGATAAGTAACTTGCCTCTCGTATCTCACTCAACCTACAGTTGAGAGTTGAGATTAATCGTCTTAACTCATTTGGTTAGCAAGTAGATGTACAATAAACAATTCATACAAATCGGTTGAGCCGTTTAGGAGTGCGACCACAAACACCGTGACAGGAGATTTTTATATATTAGATTACTTTTAAGGATTTTTCTAGAAAAGAAAGCCCTAAGGTTACGTTATCGTGGTCTTATTAATTTACACCTATATTTTTCAGGGTACTTTTCATGGAGAATACAATTATCTACTTCAGTACGTATATCTAACAGAGAAATTGGTTCTAATAAGGCGTACCTACTCACTTTAATTTTCGAAAAATTTCCGTGCTCGTGCAAGAGCATTTCGTGTTTTTTTATTTTTTTTTAATTAGGGTACCTACCTAATAAATGTATGTAAAGATTCCTTGGTTTCCAATTTTTATATTACCATAAAGCCTAAAACAAAAACACCCAGTGTATGAAAGTTTTAAACCATTTGAAATATACTTCACTTTTTCTTCACTCATTTGAAACTTGTAGATTCGTCCTGGGGCTTTTGTGAAACCCTATATAAATACATTTTACTGGTTTTTTTTTAGTTACATATACCTACAGAGTGAAAATGTTGTCTGGAACCCTGAATATATCTTCAAAGCAACATATTTTTAAAATAAGTGTTTTATGGCATCCAAAATTATAAAAAGTTTGCTACAAAATCTACATAAGTACCTACTTTAAATAGACGGTCAGTGGAGTACTTCTGCATGGTCAAAGGGGTACCTATACTTTTATAAATAGCAACCACTAGTTTTAATTAGGTACCTATTTTTAATGAATACTTTTTTTGGATGTAGCAATATAAAACACTTATATAAACCCAAATTAAGGAAGTTTGTTTATTAATTTCATAACTTTACTAGTTTGAACATGTTTTTTATGTTGCCATTGTTCATTCTTTAATAATACATCACGAAAAATAGTTCTTCCCATTAAAAAAAGTGGCCCTCTCAGTTCTGTAGACGCCTCTGCGCGCCATTATAAATAAATTATTTTTAAGCATGTAGATTTACTAAAAATTGTTTAATGATTTTTGATACAATAAATTGCTTTTAAATAACTAACAAATAACGTTTTTTTTTCAACGCAAACTAGTGAAATTATTAAATTAATTAACACAACCGCTTTCCTTAATTTGAGTTTTACGATTAATTTATTTTTTTTTGCCTTTATTTTTGAGTGGGCGAGGTTTCAGCCAAGGCTGCTCTACCAACCCAAGCCACTATACATTTACAAAGATCCATGCCCGAACCAGGGATCCTTAACACCACAGGGACCGGCTATATAATAGCGTATTTTAGTTCAAAAATGCGCTAAAAGCGCTCTCCTTGGCCATGCAGAATTATACTACTGACTGATTTAAATACGATTTCAATACCATAAAAGCTCCTTTAAGAAAAATGTGGTTTGCAATTATATTCAATGTTCCAGGCAAAATTTTCAATGTGTAGGTATACAAATAAAGATTCTGGTAGTCTTATCTTATCAATAATGTTTGAAATCTGACATCATGGGTCCCAGGTCCCGCTGTAGCTCTCGACGACCTTGGCCAAAATTATAATAAAAATAATACCTATACATTTAGTAACATGTGCGTAAATCATGACAATACAATAGCGCTTATAATTATAAGAGATTTATTACAGTCAATAAATACACACATACTTTTAACAATAATATTAATATTATTCTAAATATAGACAACAATTACTCCTTGTTATTGACAAAAAAATTAAAAACACTTCCAATTGTTATGTAGATTTTGTACTCGCATAAATATTTATAAGTTTTAAAAAATGGAATGAACACTATTAAAAAATAATTGGAAGAATTTATTACTTATCAGGAACACAATGCAGTGCACAAATTATTCAAATCCAAATTTGCAAGTTCCAAACCACGAAATGGCAACATTTATCATAAATTTGACCTAGAAGTTCACACAGAGGTAAATACCATAATTCCTAGACTCTAAACATTGTGATGGGGATGAGGGGAATGGGTCGATGAGAGAGGGAACGGAGAAACATCACCTTCATTGAGCATAATGAGACCAACAAATAACTTCTAAAAATTACACAGTCTTAAAGCGTTATAATACATAATTAAATAAAAGCTACCTACTTACTTACAACTTGCAAATCTCACTAGTATATAAGAAACCATGGGAAGAAATGACTTATATACAATATTACTAATATACAATAATTATGATCGGAAATAAATATACTGTAGGTACGATATGTGTTTATCTATCCCATAATTAAAACCGTAAATAGTAGGTGAACTAAGTCAAACGTTACTGTCAAATACTGGAGCACCGGTAAAACTAATGGGTTGCGCATTCTCTACTAAATTGGAACGCATATTTGAAACGGGTTTCGTGGGAGTCTGAGGAGGAAAGGACTCTGAAGCTGCGGATGCGCGCATCTCCTCCGCGGTTGCCCTAGAAAAATTCATATTTAGACATTAACATCATAAATTTTAATACAAAACAATTCTCGTTTTATAAGAATAAATGAAAGGAAGTGGTGGGTTACGAAAATTTATTAATTTATTTGTTGCATACTATTACATCGTGCATGATAATATCCTTGCATGGTTTCACTATAATAGCTCTCTCTAATCGTTATTTACCTTCAATTTGAACTATATACTATTGTAGCCCCTAGTATCTATAATAGTATAGGGACCATAAATCAACTCGCAACAAGCAATGTGACACGAATGGACCACATGGGCTCGACTATAATGATTTCAGTAACAAACTATTTTTTGTTGTATTGAAGAAATTAAAATAGAGATAAATAGACACTTCAAACTATTGACTGGGGATATCAACAAATAGGTAGGTCTTGAAGTGAGTTGAGAAATTAGTATCTATAATGGAAATTTGATGAATTAACTTCCTTTTGTCAAGTGTTTTTATTTCAGAAAGGCTCATGGCATGGTTCTATAAGCAGTTAGGATCGATGTTAGACTTTTACTTTGAATTGAAGTGGAGGTTACTATATCGCCCATAAAAAAAAAGGTTTAAAACTACACTTAAGCTAAGCCTAGCTTAAATTTTTCAGTGGTCATTAGTCATCGTCGTATCTAAATAAACTCAGGTGTGTTTCAAATCGTATGACTGAGTTTATTTATAACAGAAAAATGTACAGCAAAAATGACGAGGAAAAGATTTGATAAGGATAGAGATAGAGCCATTGTTCGAAGTGTTATCCATTTAGATTTGATTGGGCCAATCACCCCTGTGACTATACAAGATAAAGTACCTATATTTTATCTCTACTTGACGAGTATACCCTATGTAGATATCTGCAAACCAAGATTCCAAGATTTGTGCAAATTAAAAATCCATGTTTCCAAATTACCACTTTAAAACTTTACGATGTGATGACCATAATGGAATTATTGAGTAAGGGAAAATAGAACAATAATAATTGAAGAAACTTGTTGAATTCAGGTTTTCAACAGCCATTGTGTTACATACAATAACACTGCTCATTCTGCTTTACATTTCAACACACCTCATGACAAAGTGTTTGATAAGGCACTTGAGCTGAGATATGTATCTTAAAACATTTCAATCCTGCTACCATAAAGGCAAGAAAATGACCTCTAGATCTGTGATTACACACCCAGTAGGTTTTTGACCCGCAGGCTACATAATTCCTCAACCGAAGTAAAATTATAGACTTAAAATGTAATGAGCCAGGGTAGAACAGTATTGAGGTGGATAAACCGCGGATTGGGTTGGTTAGTAGGGTTCGACCGATGTTGCTATGCCTGAAGGCTGCTACTGATAAAATATTGGCGTATCGGCCTTTTTTAAAAAAAGTAATAGTCGTATAATTACCACCCGCACGTTTCTAAAGGGAGATATTGCATTAGGCCCCCACTTTTTTCCGAAAATACACGTTTTGAAGTCACAAGAATCTGAATCAAACAAAATCTCAATGATGTCAGTATAGTTCTGTCTGTCTGTACTCTCATTTACTGTTTACGATATTTAATATTTCACGCGTTTTATTTAAACATTTCCATAAGACAAATAGTCCTGATCACAGTTCTGGATCACCCTACATAAGGGGTAGGTATAGAATTTTGCTCTAAAAATAGTCAGTATTGGGAGTTTTTATTTCAGAACATTTGACAAGGTCTTTTGTATGTGATTGACCGATACCCGATATTACTATCGGCTGCCAATGCGGGATAATCGGGAAAAACTTGAATTGTGTCAGGGAATTTTATGAACTGGAAATTGTCCAGGATTAAAAATGCGCCATTCCCCCGTATTTGCGAATAAGCGTCCAAAAAACCCTAATTAGCGACTCTGTTTATGTGGACATTTCCACGCACGCATAATCACGTGTGCTATGACTGAGGGTGCTTAATTGATGAAAGTTATGGTTTGCTTCTAGGGCTATAGATCTTTTAATTCAGTTACAAAACTTGCTTGTGGTTTATGGCTGTGATAAGACGCGCTGCCAAAGAGGCCGCTCCGCTCCCAGGTTCCCAGATGTGAAATGATTATGTGAAATAAATAATTGTTTATGACTTAAATGTGCAAACTTTTTCTAAGATTTACCAAAAACTCGAGAACCCTAATTACAATAATAGCAAAATTTCAAAAATGAGGGGCTAACTTCACAGGTGCATCGTTTCTTTTGATTTGCACAGCTCTGTTACAATAATGTAATCTTCATAGTCATTAAGGAATGTTGAGTAGCTCATAAACGGGAGAATATTTATATATCTTGTGTGCCAAATGAATTACAAACGTTCTAAATTCTGTATGCAAAAATTCCAAATCGAGATAATGAAATTGTCTACGGTTCATTACAGATTCATGTATAACTAAAGAAGGTAAAAATTGACCATTCAGTACTAATTTTTGTTGATAGCAGAGACATCTACGTTTTCCAATGTAAACTATTAAAAAACCATTAAAATTCTTGCCATATAATCCACTACAGTGACTCTATACAAGACAATGGTGACGATAGGTGTTTCATTTCTGATTGGTTGCTGAAACACGTGGCAGGCGGCAGCCATTATGTGGCAAACTTCAATATTACTAAAGAATTCCAGTGGTAATTTTTTCTAATTCATGTTTAATCTACATATAATTAACTCAGATGTTTAAATTTGCCACAACATGGCGGGTGGGCGAAGTTTAAGCTCAATTGTCGCCACTGTCTTGTATAGCCACTATATATAATCCAAATTTCTGATGAGCCATCTAGTGAATTACCTACTTCAAACTAACAAATGCATGTGGCAACTTGCAGATACAGTTACAAACAATAGAAATACGAGATTTTCAAAAATGGTTGTAGATGTGATCCCATTTTGGCAATCGGCCGATAAGTTTAACAGACACTAAATTAAAATTCCCTCTCTTAATAGAGATGAGAACTGTCTACATTACTGGGATTTTACGATAATTCAACTGGTTTGATTTTGCTATGGCTAATTGCCACAATTGTTACCAATAGGTTGAATTTCGTACATCCCCATTGAAAAACAACACAACAAAGCATTTATTTACAAACATAGAATACACTACACTAATGACGAAAGCACAACTCACTACAACAACTACAATAAAAAGCCAAGCAACACCAAGCAAAGAAGCAGTAAAGAAGATCTTTACACCATATAATCTACAGCTGAATAAATAGAAGCAGAAATGCAATGATCGACAAAGGAGAAAAGTATTAACTGTACTTTCAGGAAGACTTATGTAGGGCGCCACACATCGGGATCTTCCATTAGGGTTGAACGTTGATCTATATGTCCTCCCATTCCGGTAGGCGATGTAGCTAACTGCGGTGAAGCCATCGCAGCCATATCCTGTCTAGATCCTCTATGGTTATTAAGCAAGATGTTAGTTGCTTTCAAGCGTTATTCGCAAAACATCACAAAACAAAAACACAATTTTAGTCACCCCCTTGCCAAAACATTAAACGGATGATAAAACTCTTACTTTTTCCCTAATGCCATCATTCCATAGATAACACCCGTCACTAGGATGAGACCACTTCCAAATATCGAACTTAATGTCGCACAAAGACATATGGGAGGAAGGGATAAGCTGAAAAAATACACTAATTCATTTCGAAAAGTGTGAGGTGCCCTACCCAATGTAGGCCACAGCTTTGTTCCAATACGGACGTTTATCCACCCAATCGCTGAGGTTCTGTACGAAATCGACAAACAGACAACAGCAAGGTGCTTCTATGCATAAAGTACTAAAGCCGAGTACCATTTGGAATAAGCCACTGAGGAGACACTTAATATCTCCCGTTATTATGCTGACGCAGTTAAGAACACCCAAGAAAATTGCCACTGGAAAGAAACTTAAATTAAAAAATTGTTCGTTAAGCAATTTGTCACTTACGAAAACCGCCCAATGTACCTAATGCCCTTCCACCATACCTCATCCACCAAGGAACATCATCTTTAGGTACCTCCTGGCCGGGTCTGGCCATTAGAGAATTTATTTTGTCGGTAAATGACTGTAAAAGAAATGGTTTTTATTCAAAATCGGCTTATTTGATAGAATTGTTACCATATTTATTTGTTGTACCGAAAAGTGACCACTTAATAAAATTATCAAAACACCTACGTAGGCGTAATGACAGCTGTCAGCTGACACTGGCAATAGCATGGATCACAACCATTTGACATCTTCAGCTTTAGTAGCGTTCAATATCCATATTGGCCATATATAGGGTGCAACATTTAAATATTTTTTTTAATTTAACTTCTTGAATAACGGTTCCGGTTCCAAGTGAAGGTTTATAAATGCAATCAGGTTCCGTTTTCAACCCCTGCTTTGTGTTTAATAAGAGTGTGTTTAAAACAAGAAGTTTTGTTTGAAGATAACATAAATAAACAGATTATAACGGAATGTACCCAAAGTAAAGTTGCAAACCATTACTACCAATTTGACATTTAGAGGTTATTCATCTAATTGTCAAATGTCAAAGAAGAATAAATAACTCTATAAACATTATTCACAACTACAGCAATATTTACGACTATAAAGTAGTAGAATTCATGTGATTCTATGCTAATTAGCCAAAGTTTTCAAGTCATATAATTAGAATAAATTTTCTTAATTAAGCAATTAAAAGTCGTAAAGGTAAATATGGTCACAAAATAATAACAGTAAATATTGTTTATATCTACAGATAGACTCAGTGTGGGGTTGGGCGTCGCCGCCCTTACGCCTTCAATTGGCATCTCACATTAGGGCAACCTGCAGAATGGGTGAGATGTCGGTCGGCGAACGTCCACCTTCACCAGCGAGATTGTCACATACTTCCGATAAACACCCCAAAAGCACACTAACCGAACTCAATCTACTAAGGAGACACCGCGAGTTATGCGATGTCGTGTTAAATGTGGGAAATAGGAAAATTTTCGCTCACCGGGTGATACTGAGCGCTTGCAGTCCGTATTTTAGGGCGATGTTCACGGGTGAACTGGCGGAATCCCGTCAGACTGAAGTAACAATACGTGATATAGACGAAGTAGCTATGGATTTACTAATAGACTTTTGCTATACCTCTCATATTGTCGTCGAAGAGTCTAACGTCCAAACACTTCTACCGGCAGCTTGCCTGTTGCAATTGACCGAAATACAAGACATCTGCTGTGAGTTTTTGAAACGACAGTTGGATCCGTCGAATTGTTTAGGCATCAGGGCGTTTGCGGATACGCACTCGTGCAGGGAGTTGCTTAGAATCGCCGACAAATTCACACAGCATAACTTCCAAGAGGTTATGGAGAGTGAGGAGTTTCTATTGCTTCCCGTTAGTCAATTAGTCGATATAATATCGAGCGACGAGTTAAACGTTCGAAGTGAAGAGCAGGTGTTTAACGCAGTAATGTCGTGGGTCAAGTATAACGTGTCCGAAAGGCGGCAGCACCTTCCACAAGTATTACAGCACGTCAGGCTACCATTACTCAGTCCTAAATTCTTAGTAGGTACTGTTGGGTCGGATTTGTTGGTGCGGTCCGATGAATCTTGCAGGGATTTAGTGGATGAAGCGAAAAATTACCTGCTGCTACCTCAAGAGAGGCCCCTGATGCAGGGACCCCGAACGAGGCCCCGTAAGCCAACTCGAAGGGGCGAGGTTCTGTTTGCTGTCGGCGGTTGGTGTAGTGGGGATGCGATAGCTTCAGTGGAAAAGTTTGATCCGCAAACTATGGAGTGGAAGATGGTTGCTCCTATGAGTAAACGGCGGTGTGGTGTCGGGGTTGCTGTGCTCAATGATCTTCTGTATGCAGTTGGGGGGCACGACGGTCAAAGTTACTTGAACAGTATAGAAAGGTATTTTTGCTAGTCCTCTTTGGAAGTCCTTCATGAAATGTTTTTAGATACGATCCGCAAACAGATCAATGGTCATGTGATGTTGCCCCAACTACCTCATGTCGTACAAGTGTAGGTGTGGCAGTACTTGACAATATGCTGTATGCTGTTGGAGGTCAGGATGGAGTACAATGCTTAAATCATGTTGAAAGGTAGAACTGATTTTTCGGGCCCAGCCCCTTAGAACATTATGGTTAGACCACACACAATACACTAGGCAAGGGGTGTAACATTACCATTGTACATGTACATGAATTTTCCGAATAATTTCGTGTAATCTGGAAATTTTAAATGCATTAGTACAGTCTTGAGGCTTTTAGACTTTAAAAGCCGTCAGGAGTTAGAGCCTTTGAGACCTTAGTAATGTTTAAGGGTATTTGATATCTGAATTTTGAAGAATCTTAAGAGTCCTTTACAAGCCATAAGAGTCGCTAACAGTTTTACAGGCTTTCAAAATCTCCAGGAATATATAAAAGTTCTTAGAGGCTTTTAGACTTTAAAAGCCGTCAGGAGTTATAAATAGGAGTCTTTTGGAGGTTACTTGAGGCTCTAAGAGACTTTATAAGCCTTTAAGAAACCTTAAGAGTTTTCATGAGTTACAAAATGTGTTCTCTTCAAGAAACGTCAATAGTCTCTATGACCTAGTGGGCTTTGGGGGCCCATTAGAGCCTTTGAGACCTTAGTAATGTTTATGGGTATTTGATATCTGAATTTTGAAGAATCTTAAGAGTCCTTTACAAGCCTTAAGAGTCGCTAACAGTTTTACAGGCTTTCAAAATCTCCAGGAATATATAAAAGTTCTTAGAGGCTTTTAAATAAGAAAATATTCGCCGGGCACACGGTTCGAGTGGGGGAGGGGGTCGAAATTTTCGTAGTTCTAAAGATTTTGTAATTATCCGGTCCCCATTTGATAAATAAAAGTATAGCAATGGCTTAGAAAGAAGCTAGAAACTTGGAAAAGGCCTTAACAGTTCTGGAAAATTCTAGAATGCTCTGGAAAGCTCTGAAAAGGACATAATATTGTAACAAACACGTCCTTGGGGGCTTTTCCAGGGCCTAGAAACAAAACAATAACCCTCCAAGGGCTTCTAGGACCTCTCCAGAACTATATTCTATTGATGGTGTGGTCTAACACTCGCACTAAAAATTGAGTTTAATAACTACTGTGAACAGGTATGATCCAAAAGAAAACAAGTGGAGTAAGGTAGCTCCTATGACAACCCGTCGACTAGGAGTGGCGGTTGCAGTACTAGGGGGCTACCTGTACGCCATAGGAGGCTCAGATGGCCAGGCCCCACTAAACACAGTGGAACGTTACGATCCTCGCCACAACAAATGGGCGCCCGTTAGTCCGATGTCCACCAGAAGAAAACACCTGGGCTGTGCTGTATTTAACAACCTTATATACGCCGTGGGCGGACGAGATGACTGTATGGAGCTGTCAAGCGCGGAACGTTACAACCCGCACACAAATACATGGAGTCCAATCGTTGCCATGACCTCTAGGCGAAGTGGGGTAAGTGTACCAATTTCTCTGTGGAAAAATTCCAAGATGAAATTCTAGGTTGGACTTGCGGTGGTTAACGGGCAGCTCTACGCTGTGGGCGGTTTCGACGGTACAGCGTACTTAAAAACAATCGAAGTGTACGACACTGAACAAAATCAGTGGCGTTTGTGTGGTGCTATGAACTACAGGCGACTAGGTGGAGGTGTGGGAGTGATGAGGGCGCCGCAGACTGAAAATCGTATTTGGTAAAAATGGTAACACTTAGTCAGCTTCAATTCTATTGATAATGTGATTATTCTCGTTAATGATTAATTTATTTTATATGTACTTGGAGAATTTTACTGCCGAATCAAAGAAGATAGTTATTTTAGTTTTAAGTGTAAATTGCATTTTTTTTATTCCATTGTGGTACTCTGTATGTGACTAGCATATTATTATTGTTATTAATGTCTATTAGAATAAAACCCATTAAATTGGTGATGAGTCTTTAATTTTAAATTTCATTCACCTTTGGGAACTGACAATCCCACGACTATTACAAAAGAAAAACCTACAATTTGAATTGCATGGTATCCACAAACTGAAATTTAGTAAAAGTAACTCCATTATACACTACAAGCCTTTATTTTTTATTGAACCAAGGCGATGGAGAACTTAATCAGCTATAAAATGCCCCATCTAAGAGAACGAAACGAGTATGATTTTTGTTAAATTGATTTACTGCCAGATGCAAATATTAGTTGAAGCACCCTGTGCATTGATTTGATTGTGTAATAAACGTCACTTATTATGAAATCTGAGCTATGGAATATTTTATGCCTACTGAGAGTCACTTTCCATAATAACCTAACAATTTGCAATTTTATTCCAAACATAAACAGCGTAAAGAAAAACGTACGAAATGGCTGCAGTATTAAAAAAGAGAGCTTTAGCAGAATATAGTCAATCTATAGTTCAAGTAAGTCATAATTTCGTGAGCAAAATTGTATACCATAGTTTCAGGAGGCCCCTTTCGAACCGCAACTGAAGCGGTTTCGCTTAGTCAAAAAGCAGGCATCCGGTCGTCCAACCTTAGCCTTAATCAGTTGCTTGCAAAACTGCAAAAACAGCAACGAGGCGCTTCAAACATTACTTCGGTTAATCGACACATTTGAGTTCGAGCCTCCTGATATTATCGAGGCGGTTAAGAAGTTAAGCGAACATTTCAAATCTGAACCAGAGTCGGCAGTACGCGTTAAGATCTTGTCATTACTCGCCGATATCGGTCACGAGCAGAAGGCCGATTTACAAGCGATTATCGATGAAACTTTGCTGTTGCTTAAAAACGAACGTTCGCATAAAGTGATCGCGCAAGGTATAAACACGATACTCAAGCTGGGCAAGTTGAGCGTCGACAACGGAGTACTGCATTTGAAACTGCTCGAAATCGTAAAGCACTACCTTAAGGATGTCAGTCACAGTGTAAAGTGCAAGTGTCTCGAGGTGATCGGGACACTAACACCAATAACTGCAGATCTGAACACAAACGAAATTGTTCACCTGATCAGCTCTTATTTTAATAACGAGGACGCGAGGGTGCGCAGTCAAGCTTTCTCCACCCTGATAGTCTTGCACGAGCGCGGTATGACACTCAACCCCGACATTTACATGAATGTGTGTCAGGCTTTAAAGGATGACTATGAAATTGTGCGGCTGGTCGTAATCAAACTCATCAGGTCACTGGGGGAGGCCCATCCGGAGAAGTAAGTGGGAGGTTTGCAGACTTGGGCATGACTCTTAAAGTAAAGGGGATGACTGCAATTTGGGCTTAAAAGCTTTTTGATAATTAAATTTCAATTTTCTTAATCGCATCATTTCTTGTGTCTAGTTTGATAATGCTGCCGGATAGTGAGCAGGAGGTGCGGCTGATCGACGACGCATTCGGTAAGGTTTGCAGTGGCTTGACAGATTTGTCGATGCGAGTACGCACCCTGGCGGCCAAGTTGTTGGGGAGCATGACGCAGGTTAGCAATCATTTCCTCAACCAAACGCTGGACAAAAAATTAATTTCAAATATGCGACGAAAGGTAAATAGCATTGATAGCATTAGGGTTTTGTGCATTAAATACATTTTGGCAGAGAACTGCTCACGAATTGGCATGGGAGAATGTGACTAGTGGCGAGTGGGCTAGCGGGAAGAAGTGGGCCGATGATCAGCCAAAAGAAATGGTTGATGCAGATAGCATTAATTTGATGAGTAGCGGTGCCTGTGGCGCTTTTGTTCATGGACTCGAAGATGAATATTTGGGTAAGTCTGTGGTAGGTATATTTTCAAAAAGTGCCATATGGTGCAAAATTCAAAATAGAACTATCTAGCAGCATCTGACTAACACTTAATCTAGTTTATTTTATAGCATTTATGTTAAATTGACATTTTAATAGGTTTGAATGAGTAGGCTAAGCCGTTCTTTAACTATAAGGATAGATAAAGTGAAACAAATGACTGTGCATTATAATGGCATCTGTCATTCTTATTATTAGCATATTCTGCACGTATTTGACACATTTTGCAAAGAACAACATACAGTGAGAAGTGTAATTGTCTATAGATGCTGTAAGTAAATATGATACCGATATGGATAAACATATCTCCAAAGAAGTATCACTTTCCCTTTCTGAGTACTTTCCTTATCTTAGATACAGTGTATAAACGCCTCCTTTACCTTCATGATGCGTCTCTTTAAAACAAACAGAGTTTCAAACCTAAACCGTACAACCTAAGATCGTATGCATTTAAAAGTAGGCTGCGCTAGCTACAGGAGTAGAGTTTACGTTTCCCCTATGTCATGAGCTATCTGGAGTATATTTATATCTGCGACCTTATATAAGGATATGTGTAGCACAAATTTTGAATAATGAATTTTGGAAGCAGTCCCTAAATTGGATTTGCTTTGATTGTAGTCCACTTCGAAAAATGGTCACCTCGTCTTTTGATTGAGAAGTCTGATCCAAAAAGTACGAATTGTTTTGGATTCTACGCACCAAAAAAATTAATAAGAAAAAGTGTTTTCCCGAGAAATTTTGGTGTAGTCGATTTTTGGTAAAAATGCCTTTTTTTTGCCCCGAAGAAAAAATTGTCTTAGATCGACACGGAAAAAATATTTTCTTTTAGAATGTGGCCTGTAGAATCCATAATTTCAAACAGTTCCAAGATTGGGCGACTAGTTCAAAAGTTACAGCCCTTTGAATTTTCTTTCGAAATTGGTTTCTAGTCTATAACCTCGATGGTCACGTTCTTTGAAAAACTAAATTATACAGCCCATCTTTATTCTGCTGATCATCATCGGCGAATAATTTACTTAAACAAAGAGCGAGCGTCTATACAGTTTCTTAATGGCCAACTTGATATGATTGTAGAGGTGAGAACGGCAGCAGTCGAATCCCTTTGCCAATTGGCGATGAAAAACCCAGACTTCGCAAACCTCTCACTGGATTTCTTAGTGGACATGTTTAACGACGAAATCGAAGAAGTCCGGCTGATGGCCATCGACAGTCTGAGAAGAATTTCCGAGCACATTATTTTGCGCGACGACCAATTGGAGACGATACTAGGCGCATTGGAAGACTTTTCGCAGGACGTACGCGAGGGCCTCCATCAAATGCTCGCGTCGTGTCGCATGTCTACAACCGGTGGTTTGAAAATGTGCATAGAAAAGCTGCTGGATAACTTGAAGAAGTATCCGCAAGACAAACGCTCGACGTACAGATGCTTGCAGAAGGTTGGGGCGCAACACCCCGAATTGGTTCTACCGCTGATTCCACCGTTGTTGTGTATTCATCCGTTTTTCGACACGTCTGAACCTGATGTCGATAATCCACAATGTATCCTTCCCATAGTTGCAGTAGCCCTTTTCTCTAGCTCTTCGTTCATTGGTTCTAAATTCAGATTCACCACGACAAACAATTTGGTTGACCACCTTTTGATTGAACTGATTTGAAGTATTTTTCTTAAAAGTTTAGATATTTGCATTCTAATCCTGATTTTAAACGCCGCCAAGTACTCGCCGACAATCAGCCCCCTCCTGGAACCTCACACGTTACGTCACTACGCCTATCTGCGAGATACCATGCCGAATTTCGTACCAGAATTGAGGCTCTCCGAAGGTACCGGCAACACAATAATAAAACCCGCTTCGGTACCCGAAAGTTTCGATTTTCTGAAAACCATCGTCAACAGTCTGAATGCCAGCGAGGTCTCCTACAGGTAACTCGACACTTTGTAAGGCAGTCTCTTACGTTTTTAGTAGGGTACAAACAAATTTATTGCAAATGGCGAAAGAGCACCTGAACCGCCTCAGTGAAATGGATTCGTCCATCGCCGGTATTGCGCAGTTTACTTCCCTGTACATTGGAGCGCAATTACTTTACGCGCAGATATTCGAAAAGGGCCTGTGGAAGAATCCGAGCACCCTAGCGACGCAACAGGCCAACATTCTCAAAACTAATATCGATCAATTACTCGAAAACTGCTTGAAGATGCAATACCTCTTCGTCGGTCTTGCCGCCAACGAGCAGTGCAGCATCAAGCAATTCCGTCTCAGAGCTCTGGCTCTAAACCTGATCTTCATTGTGAAAGGTAACTTGATTGCTCCCCGTATATTATTACAAATCTACCGTAGCTAGTAATTCGTCTGCTCTTGCTCCGTGCCATCACTTCCTCGGAGCTGTTGAGGAAATGCAAAGGGAGCTAGTAATGCACGGCTTGGAACCGGACTCATTCGCCAGCAGTGTTTTTAAAGAGCTATCAGTATTAGAGGAACCAAAACCGGGCGCTGTGGCCCGCCTCCTCATACCCATTCTGTCGGAGTCAAAGTTGGCCAAAATCCCAGTACCGAACTCCCAGGTAAGTTCGCCATCATTAATCACATTCCGCAACAGTTTTCGCGCAGGTTCGCATGAGCTCGGCGGTAATAATCGAGCCGAGCAACCAGACGGACTCCACTTTAAAATTCACAGCCGGACTTACGATGGCGGTTCCATTGGAAGCGGAACTATTCAACCTGTCCGATCCCAGTAGGTTAAGATTGATTATTAAGTACCCCGATCAGCGGACCCACGTTGTTTTACCGCGTCCTGCGCATTTAAAGCCGCTATTTTTCGACAATGACAAACAAGGTGAGTAGCACTCTGCGAATAGTCTTTCTCTAAGTCTGTCCGTTGCAGATTCGCACAGTGGACATAATCTGAGACTGTTGACCACCGTCCTTATATCTCACCAGGTTTGGTCAGAGGCGTGTAATGTTGATATAAGTATTGCGTTATCGGTACCAGAAGCTGATATAGCGAAGAAGAAGTTCAACGATTCATCAAGTATACTGCACCTCTGTAAGCCACAGAAGATCAGTGTTGCACCGAAACCGATTAAAAGAGGAATTTAATTTTATGTGTATTTTTTCAAGATCTATATAAATAAAGACGATTGTTATGTATATGTCTTTTCTGTCTGCCTAAATCGTTTATGTGTGATGAAATCAGTATGGAGTTCACCGGGCGCGCGAGGAGAGGCGGCGCACCCGCCAACACCCGAGCGTATGTACCATCCAAGAAAACAAGATTTCCCAAAAGCGGTACAAATTCAGTTGTTTGCATTATGCATACACAATACAGACATTGTTTTTTAGAAATCTATATGCACCAGATCAAATTCTACTATTAAGATATACTGGTTGGTAAGTAAACGTAATTGTCTTGTATCCAAAAATCCGATATACATCTATATCAGATCAAACCTCCTATCAATTTTGCGTTAAAAACCATGGACCTTAGTAAATCTATTTATCAAACTAAAAAGACCTGGACGATTCCTGAAAAACACAAATTGCCAGTGGCGTATAAATCTATAAGCCGACAAAGCTCGGGCTTAGGGCGTTGGAATTTTAGGGGCGCAAAAAAAAGAGCGAACAAAACACTATCTGAAAAATCAAAAATGCTCAACAAAAATCAATGTATCGCAAGGCAGGGGCGCGAGACAAGATACGTAGCAGTCTAGCACGCTCATCGATGGAAAGAGCATCCCCAATCCATGCAAGCCGGTTATCCAGCAGTACCACTCCGATAATTGAGACCTCTGAACCACAATATACCTGCATAATAAGTAACATAACTACAGTTTTTGTAGGGGGTGCGTTTCACCAATTATTTTGAAGAAACACAGTCCCAAAACATAGTTAGAATTTTGAACCCTTTGCAGCAGATCCCTAGTGATATTAGTGGTTTTTTCGAGTCATTTATTGTTTCTAGATTTGTTTCATACACTCTATTTTTTGCAAACCCCCACCACAAGAAAAAAAATCGAACCGGGAATGTGTTTCTGGTGAAACTGGACAAGGGCTGCAATTTAAGAATTTTGGGGCTATCACCCCCTAACAAAACTCCCCAGTGTATGAAAGTTCTAAACCATCTAAAATGCATTTTAATATATACAATAATTTCTCTCCATTTGTTTTAAAAGGGGAAAAGTTTAGGTAAATAGCGTAGCGAATATTTTAGAAATCCCGATAGACATAGGAGCGCCATAAAAGATTAGTAGTCATCGGCGATAAAAAACGAAAGCGAATGTGACCGTTTGTATTTATGGTGGTAACGATGTGACGCATTCTTTCTGGGAAATATGACGTGTTTTGTTCGAGAACATTTTAGAATACTGGTTCGGAAGCGTTCGAAAACTTTCTAGAATCAGGGGTGTATATGCTATATAATCAAATCGAATTGTGTTTCAGTCAGTTCCAAATTCAACGCCGAAGTAATAAATAGTTCGCGCTGTTGTAAGTTGTGTATATTTAAGTGATAAATAATATTTTAACTAAATATTCATTTCAGACTCTCATAAATTTATTGTTAACTAATTAATAAACCACGTAATTAAATTTACGTTATAGTACGCTTTGTTCAGTATGTAAATGTACCTATTTTAATTTGTCTTGATAATTTCGTAAAAGTTGGTTTATTATTGAGTATTAAAAAATCTTATATGGGGCGCAAAATCCGTTAGGGCTTAGGGCGTTGTTGACCCTTAATACGCCATTGCAAATTGCTATATATTTCATGAGAACTAATGTGATCATGGAAAGTCGGTTCAAATTAGCAACCTAGTTTTGACACGATCTCGATATCACTGCTTGTTAGTCTTAATTCCGTTAAACCACGATAATCATCTCATAAATGTGCATTTTTGGAACTAAAACTATTATATCCAATGGACCCGGACACTTATTGTAATATAAAATCATTTATTTATGTGCTTCTCTACATACCAGAAAAGAAATATCGCAAATGCATAAACATTTTTGGTGGTTGTCAATTTAAAAAGCACTTAGATAGATCACGTAAATTGGTAAAAATACCTATGTCAAAAATCATTTACTTTTGGCATCCAAACCATTAATTCTAAGCATAAAGATCGATCTTCGTATCTGGGGTGGCAGTTGTTTAGTCGCCTTTTACGACACGCAGTGTCTTCTGCGGTAGGGGTATTCTTTCCCGCCCCTACACGGTTTTTTTTAAGATGCGGGAGACTTCCGGGATAGTATCAAAGACCCACTATAAGCAGGTTACTCTTTGATAATATCGTGTCAATGTTGAACAAAAAGACTTTGCGTTTAACATTGCCACGATCCTATTCCGGAAGTCCCTCACAACTTGAGAAAAACATAGATTGTAGATCGACATAAGGTGTACTGTGACCGACAATCTTTCCTAGCGAGAGCAATATATAAGTATAGGCACAGACAACGTTGTCTGTGGTATAGGTATGATCTATGAAGAATAAAGGATACGAGACAGTTGGTTCCACTATTTTTGACAAATTAAGGGTCTATAAGAGACCATTCAAAGGTTCCAAAAGTAAATTAAACGGTCTCAAAGTTCCTTATTATAGTCGCGATCCTTGAAAACATTGAGAGGCCCATATGCTCAAAGGCTCTGAAAGCGTTTAGTAAATCTGTTTGTGTCTGCTCTTAAAAGCTCCTAAAAGCCGCCACGATGAACACACTTAGAAACCGCGTATGACTCTCCAAAATTGGGCATAAAGTGATACTTAAATCTTTTACCAACCTTTAAGAGGGCTTTCAATAGAGGCTCTAATGGTCACTATAAAAATCTGAGGATAAGTACTGGAGCGAAAACATTTAGTAACTCAAATAGGCTCTTAATTGCTATAGTTAACGTTTAAACAAATATCTTATACAGTCCCTAGGTTTCGTGAAGGACTCTGAAGACTAATTAATAATAATGACATTTATTGAGCACACATTATACAAAGAACAAGATATTATACATTACATTACATAATGGGTGACTCAATAGGGCGAAGTTCAAACTGGAATAAACCGTGTTATTCCGTCTGCTCTACCCCCTACATATGAAATTAACAACAAGAGACCAAGACATAAAAAACCTAGCACTTTTAGCAAGTAAAGAAAAAACTATATGATAATAAAAACCATTCAGTATGAAGGCACAAATAAAAACCTAAAAAATGTAAAAAGAAATTATAGCAATAATGATGTTAACGATGGAACTTAATGCTGTCTTGCAAGGAGTTAATTAGGAGTTAACTAGGAATTAATAGGTAATACTTTGAAGTGCTGACTTTAAAGTTTCAAGAAGGCCCAAGATACTCCTCATGATGATTGTTAAGTTTGCTGAAGGATTTTGAAACCTTTAAAAGACGTTGGAAAGTAAAAGGTTCGAGAATGCTCATGGAGACATTTTTGCGCTTTCAATAATTTTTTCATCTTTTAACATCTCGTTTCTCCACTTCTTGCGTCACCAATATCAGGACGAATAAGCATGTGACAACCCTCAAATAATTATCCATCAAGTTCTGCGCCCCCAATAATTTTTTTCATCTTTTGAGCTCCCGTTAATTTATCTTACACCACCAATGCCAAGTGTGTTACGTACAACTACCCTCTCTTAAGTGTAAACCTTTCTCTGCCACGAACAATTGTTTTCACGTTTTAGAAGTCCCCTTTCTTGCACCACCAATGCCAAGCAGGTACAGGTAGGTAGGGTCATTGTTTAAATACTTTAGGGTATATTACAACTACCCTGTGGCCATTTTTTCTGCGTTCGCCACAAGTTTTTCCGCCTTTTAAATCTCAATTTTTATACCTTTTGCTCCACCAATGCCACGTGTCGGTATGTTATAATTATAACTGCACTGCGCGCCCTCAACAATTTTTTTCCTTTTAGTGTTCCCTTTTTTCTACTTCTAACGTCACAAATATCTAAGTACCAAAACTCTCCCTATAGGAGAGAAAATGATTATTAGGTACATTACTAATATGGGTAAGGTACCTGTAAGTAATGGTTCCTATACCAAACAGTCACACCTCGCAAGTTCTGTCAAAAATAGCAAGATAAGACAAGCGAAGTTACAGAAATAAAATGCCCGGTTTCTCCAACAAAATATAAGCTGTACCTTAGGCAAGGCGGTCTTAATTGTAAGGCGTCCTTAAAATTAAATTACGTTGCACCAAAATTTTAAGTTCGCATCTTAGCTAAGCATCAGAATTTGTCTGAAACGATCTGGCAACACAGAATTTTATCAAATGAATGCCAATTTTACTAATGAATCGCGTTACCGAAGGTAGGTACCTAATAATTGCAAACTGTCAAACTTGATAGTTACTCCACAGAATAAGGCCTTATTCTGTGAGTTACTCGTCATTGCCCCACCGAACCGTGCACCGAACTTGTTAGACATCGGCCAACATGCATTCTAATAAAAAAAGAGTGAATTACACTCAAGAAGAAAAAAAACTATTAATTCATTTGGTTGATTCAAATAAAAATATCATCGAAAATAAAGATACAAACGCCGTTTCAAACCATCAAAAAGATGACGTTTGGAAAATTATTGAGCAAAATTTTAATAAAAAGTGTTTCAACGTCTTTCGTGACGCCAATTCTTTACGGAAGCAGTGGAGCAATATGAAGCAGGACTCAAGAAAAAAGGCGGCACTAGAAAGGCAGGAGCTTTACAAAACTGGTGGAGGAGTTGCTCCTGCACTTTCTTCGAAAAATTGTGAAGCAAATGAACAATTGGTTTTGGATATAATAAATAAGAAGACAGTCCTTGGTCTAAGAAATGAATTTGATTCTGATGTAATGAAAGGTAAAATTTACACTCGAATTTCCATTAATTATATTTTTAGTGAGGCACACATAGATACAAGTATTTTTATATTTTGTAGAACCTATATTAGATCATCCAGCAGAGGATATTCTTGGAATGCCAATTTTGATATCTTCCAAGCCCAATCAAGAAGAAATTAACATAGAAATACCGTGTACATCCAGTACACCTTCGATTACACCTTTAGAACAAACACATGATGAAACTGAACTGTGCAATCAAAACGTTCTGCTTACTTACGAAGAGCCCACGCCCACACTTTTACGAGGCACTCGTTGGTCTGCTCGAAGGAGACCTAAAATTAACGCAGACCTGGGACCTACAGAAAGAGCTAAAATTGAAGTACTACAAATTCAAAAAGAAATTCTTTTGCAAGAAAAGGAGCACAAGAAAATGTTACATGCCATGGAAGTTGAGCACAAGAAAAAAATTTACTTAATGGAAGAGGAAATTGGGAAGTGCTCTTGTTCCAAGTAAATGTTGCCATAAAATAAATCTAGTATTTTTTCGAAGAATGAATTCATTTAAATAAGTATAAGTACGTATTTTCAATTTTAATAAAAAATGTTTATTGTAGTAGGTATGTTAATATGTAATATAATTTATCTTTAAACTTGCAAAATACGAAAATTACAATCTAGAAAAATATATATCTACTAAATGTCTTCTATAATCATAGCCTAAATCATTTTCTTCGGCGGCTAAAGGAATATCTCCATCTCGAATTGCTTGCTGAAGCTCGTGTTCCATAATTAAATTTTCAATAGGTGGTTCTGGTTCTCCCCTCAAACGAGCCAAATTGTGCAAAACTGCTGTAGCCACAATAACACAAAGTACATTTTCTAGCTTCATTCTACATCCATACGCTATTATAGGAAATCTTCTTTTCCAAACACCAAATAGATTTTCTACCTTGACTCTACTTTGAACGTGACTTCTGTTGTAGTTTCTTTCACCATCGTTCTGAACATTCAGAAAAGGTGTAAATAGATATGAAAGATTCATATAACCGCTATCTCCTAAAAAGTAAGTAGCGATTGTAAATTAATATTGAAAAAAGTGCTATTTACCCAACAAGATACTATTTCCAAAGTCTCCATTATTGAATCTATGCATTAATCGTGAATTTCTAAAAATGGTGGTATCGTGCGTCGAACCTGGCCAACGTGCGACGATATCTTGGAATAACAGGTCAGCACTTGTAACGGCTTGCACATTTACAGAGAAATATCCCTTTCTGTTTCGATATATTTCAGCATCAGCTCCACCTTTAAATTAAATTCTTATTTGTAGAAATGAGCGAATGTAAAGTATAATACTAAAAATAATGTGAAAAAAATAGTGTAGTAAGTACCTTGTGATTGAATTTTTATATGACATCCATCTATTGCCCCAATGACTCTAGGGAAACCAGCAATGTCGTAAAATTTATTCTGAGCACTTGCAATTTCAACTTCATTTCGAGGCATGTATATAAATTCCCTTGCAATTGATGCTATGAGCCTTGAAACTTTTGAAACAATTTTACATACTGTTGACTTGTCTGCATGCACAAAGTCTCCAACAGCAACAAAATGCCCTGCACTGGCATAAGCTCTTAACGTTAGCAAAAGTTGATTCATGGGACTGATGGAATTATTCCTGAATTTCAAAAAACATTATTGTACACCTTGAATTCGCACTATACAATAGTCACAAAAAGCATTATATGTAGGTAAGTATACAAACGTGAAACAAACCTATGAATGATGTGTACTTACCTGTTATGGAAGTACTCTAGTCTATGTTCTATTTTCTCCAATAAATATAAAGCAGTCCCTTTTTCGAGTCGAAATCGTCGAAAAAATTCAACATTAGAATAAATATTAAATAAATTTCTCCTAATGTGAATTTGCCGTGGTATTCGAATATTTTCTACTATGTCTACCATATCAACCACATCGACATCATCGACATCGATCAATTCCATTTTGAAAAGTGACGTTTGAAAGACAAAATGCCACTCATTTTCAACTTCACTAACAATAATGCCGACTTAAGTCGCAGATTTTCACGACTTAAATGTAAGGCTGCCTTTGTGAATATAAGATGCAGATTTGCGTTGGTGCAACGTTTTAAGATAGACTTAAGATTTAAGGCGATCTTAAGATTCAAGTAGAGCTTAAGATACATTGGAGAAACTGGGCATAAGACATGTTCCTACAAGATGGTTATCACTTTTGCCTGCTATAGATCGATTAATGTATAGCTGGCCTGCAGTAAAATATTATTTTTTAGAAAACGCCGTGACTCGGGGCACGTTAACGTGCCGGAATTTTTTGACGAACGAGGCACGTTTGACGTTTGCAATCAGCTGATTTCTCTGCTTGAGATTTGTCAAGTGAGGTTATAGAAATAAAATCTTGGTGTTTCCTCTGATTCAACTATAGTGGTGTGGGTTAGTACCTATTATAGTTAATACTGTTAATAGTGCATGGGTAGTTACAATACAATACAAATATTTTTGAAAACAGAGTTGAAAACCGAAACTATTCCCAACATAAGTAAATTATTCTTATATCGACGAACCACTTGCCATGTCTGCAGAGGAAGACACATTATACAAAGGGCGTCGATTTGATACTTATGAGGAGTTAGAAATGTGTGTGAAGAGTTATGAAACTATCAATAAACAAAAGTTTTATAAAATAAGGAGCCGAACAATCACCAGTGCATCTAATTCTCTTAAGAGAAAACTTAAACAATCTCTCGTCTATTATGAGATTGAATATGCATGCATTCATGGAAAAAGACTTGCAAAAAGAGGTAATGGAATAAAAAAAACTAGGTGAGTTATCCTTTTTCATATTTTATAACAATTTTCATGTAAATATTTTTTCTTACAGCACTTTGCGCCAAGGATGTGAAGCAAACTTTAAGCTTCGTGTTTCATCTGAGGGACATTCTTTACAAATATGTAGCATTAACACGATGCATACAAAACATGAACTGTCACAGGTATGTACTTACTTATCCTATTTTATTAGTCTCATGTAGCCTTCAAAATATGGCTACTTACTACTTAGTTGGTCACTTTAACTACCTTTTAGGCTCATAAATAAAAGCACTAATTTGAATTCCACAATCATTCATTTTACAAAACTATATTAGAGCCCTTCAAATTATATTATTAAGAACACATTTCTTGAAGATATGCTTAAATTTTTTATTTTTGTTATTCAGAAGGTGTATGATCATCTACCTCAGACTCGCGCATTGAATGAAGACGAGCTCAAATCTGTGCAAACTTTTTTATCTTTGGATGCAAATAAAAAGAAAATTCAGAGTAAAGTGCTGGCAGACACTGGGAAGAAAACGACATTAAAGGACTTGCAAAATATCAATTATAGAAGAAAGATAGAGAAGAATGATCTAGATGAAGTTGTTTCTTTGTTGACAAAATCTTATGGTATTTATTTTTTATGCAAAAATATTTATAAATTTAATATATGATTATAGGATGTATGGTTGATATTTTCTGTGATGAGGATGAAAAATTCAAAGCAATGCAGTTTACAACACAAGATATGAGAAATGCTTTAAATGCTTGGCCAGAATTTATAAGTATCGATGGAACATATAAATTGATTGATATAGGTTGCACTGTATTTTTATGTCTGGTAGTAGATTCTAATGGACAGTCAGAAATTGCTAATGTCTCACTTATTTCTACCGAAGATAAAAAGACCTACCACTGGATATTTGAACAATTTAAAAAACATTTTGATTTTACAAAGGTGAAATCTTTCATGGGCGATAAAGATTTAGTAGAACGTCAAGTTGTTAAAGATCTTTTCCCAAACACTCCATTTTATCTTTGTATCTTCCATACACTAAAGACGTTTAGAAGAGAAGTGACTTGTGACAAAAAGAATATTTCCAGAGAAGAGCGTGATTTATCGTTAAATTATTTACAAAAACTTGTATATAGTAAAAATGAATCAGAATATGATTTATTATATTCTCAATTCAAAGAGTGTGTTCCACAATCTGTGATAGCATATTTTGAAAGGTCCGGCTAACAGTCATAAAGTGCTTTGGGAGTTTATTTCCGAAGGATGTGATAGTAATGATTTTAATAATGAGGAAGAGTGCCTGAAAGAAAGCCTGAATGACTGCTATCTTTTCTTTTTGCAGAATGTTTTGCCTGAATTCACCAAAGTAATCCTGATATTGGAAAGTGATACCTACTCTATTTTAGACCTCGATCGTGCAATGCGAAATCTTTTTGACCAACTAAAAAGCCGGTTAGCTGATAATTTTTTGGAAGTAAAGTCAAGGTTATTTTTAGAAACCTCTGCGAAGATAAAAAAAATCAGTTTACAGAGCAAGCTCACATTTTTCTGCAAAGAGCAATTCATTATCTAGAAGAAAGATACGACTTTGGACCAGATGGGATTTACAAGAAATTTGAGTTGCTTTCCCTTAAATCAGAGGATTTTAAGCTGACGTGGGAAGTACTGTCAGAGTTTCCTGATATATTAAAAATTGAAGACGCAGTTGACATTGACTCTCTTTATACAGAGTTTGCGTGCATAAAATCGGTTTTTGAGGTTCTTCCTAAAGATTTACCGAACGATAAGATATGGGCGCATTTCTTTAGAACAAACGACACAAACGATCTTAAAAACCTAAAAAAAATAGTTGGTTTTGTTTTATCAATTCCAACAAGCAACGCCTTCTGCGAAAAAATTTTCAGCCTGTTGAATAATGTATGGACTAAAGATCGAAATAGGATGTCCATGGATTTGATCAAATCCGAATTGCAGACTCGCATTAATTATGAAGAATCGTGTTCAGAAATTGTAACAGTTTTACAAAGTGCAGATGGACAGAAACTTTTGAAGATTGCCAAATCTAGTGATAAATACATAAGAAAATAATATGTATATTGGTTTGGAAACATATTATAACAAATTTGATTTTCTTTTTCATGTACTGAACTAATATTTTATTTTTTGTTTCTTAGACTTATTAATAAAGTAATACCAAAATTTGTAGAGTTTTGAACCCCCCCCCCCCCCCTCATGCAACGCTCGTGAAGTCGGAAAGTCCCGGAAATTGTGAATGAGATTTTGGCAACCCTAGTCGAGATGTATGTGACTCAGTGTAACTCTGGTCATAATATTAATTTTATGACCGCTTTAAGAAAGGTATAAAAAGTATCTGTTAACTAATCAACTGGCTAAGAAAATGAACGGTTTTTGAATAGTCAAAAACGTATTATGTACTTAAATTTTGAATTAATAAATCGTTGATTTACTACTAACTAATATAAAGTTTAAGCACTTTTTATGACGTATTGATTTTTAAATCGTAATTTTTAATGATACTATTCAATTTTCCGAGGAGTTTGATTTATTATACCTACACTTTGCTAACATGAGGAGCCCCACTATGGAATATTAAAAACGGTAAAATTTAGATTTGGTTAAACGAGAAAAAGTCGCGCAGTGAAAGAACTAAGAAAATGGCGTCAACAAAACTCTTCATTTTTAAAAAACAATTTTTTTCTGTTATTATTGTTTTGCTTCGAGCAAAACCAATGACACTTTTAATGACCTATAAGATAGTCTTGTTTGTTTTTTAAAAAGTACCAAATCTGAATCTTTTACCTTTTTGAAGATCCCTAGTGGCTGTCTTTATATCGGAAAAGTAAACTATACATAAGAAAGGGTTCTTACAAAAAATTCATATAAGTACTATTAATTTATTTACAGATTAATTCAGATTTTAACCAACTATATGATGGTAAAGGTCTTAAGCTTTTTATGAATTGGGACCAGTTTTTTGCAAAAATACAAGAAGTTAAGAAGACAGGAAATAAAGACAAAACAGTAGCAAAATTACTCGAATTACGGGAAAACATTAAAAATCAAGGTAATATTTAACAAATTTATATCACGTATTGTAGTTTTTCTTACAGATTCCAAATTTTTAATTGAATTAAAAACGATCGCGCTTCTAATTCCATCTAAAGGTCGTTTTGTTTTAAAGAATTCTAAACACTGGAAGTTTTCAACACAAGAAACTGTTGAAGGAATTGTTGTTGAAGCTAAGGTATGAACATTTGATTATAAAACAATAAAGGCTCAGGGTATTTCCTTTTTAGACTGCCGGAGATATAGACGAAGTAATAAGAATTCAAAAAGAAAAAGCCCTAGCTCATCAACAAACTGTGCAGCCGTACATAATTTATGTAGGAAGCATTGAAGATCCTCGAGCCTTCTATATAGTAATAGACACTATTTATTTACACTTTGATAATCCTATAAAGGCGTTTGATATTTTATTTAAAATTTTTCATATAATGAATGCGAAATACCCATAATTCAAACTGAATATTTATATCTTCTTATTCAAAAAGGTCTTTATGGGATTAATTTGGATTGCGATAATGTTCCTCCATATATTAATGATGTCTTATCTCAATTGAAATCTATTTCTAATCCGACGTAAATATTTGATGTGTACCTATCTTACTAACAAAACGTCAAAAGATGAAGTGTAACAATTGTAGGAAGTCTTTTATGCAGCTTAATAAGTACGTTATGCACTTAGAATATGCTCATAATATAACTGATCACTACTTGTGTCCAGAAAAAGATTGTTGCCGGGTGTTTCATATTAAAAGATCATTTAAACAACATTATATTAAAACACATAATTTCAATGAACTAAATAAACATTCGAAAAACAAAAACGTAAGTACGTTTGCAATAAACTACGATAAAGATGTTCAAGTGGGAAGCAGTACTGATCAGTTTGAATCTTTACCTAAAACGCCTCCGCCCACTGAAACTGAAACCTTTGAATTACTACAAAAAGAATATATGTCTTTACTGTACACATTTATATCTAGGTTATATTACAATTCGTACATTCCAAGAAATTTTATTCAAACTTTACTTGAGTCAGTTCAAAATTTGCTAACTCCACTAATAAATATTATGAGATTATCTTTAAAAATGTTTCAATCTTATATACCAAAAGAACAATTAGAACAAATGAATACCACAATCGATGCTATAAAGCACTCGTTTTTATTAGTTAACACTGAATATAAAAGGATCAATTATTTTGAGAAATCAAATTATTTTGTCAAACCTGTTGAATATAAATTAGGAGTCACACCAGATAGAAAAAAGATTAATGACAATATTTCAATGGTTTTACGAAATTCTGTTGGTTATTTTATTCCTTTGGACAAAACACTTAAAATTTTTTTGGAAATGCCACATGTTTATGATATTATTAGTAATTATCAAAATCAGCTTCTAACAGACACGGTGTAACAGTTTAGTTTATTCATATTCAAATTTCAAAATTACCGCTTGCTAGGTTAGGCAGGATATAGGTGAGATGGCGTCACTTGTACGCGTGTTTCTTTCCTTGCGCAGAATCGCGTTAATTTTTCACTTCATTTCCGTTTTAAAGCCAACGAGGTTGTACTTGTTGTAGAGCGTGGCATTGTGAATTCTTCTTAAACCAGTGGGTAATATTTGCCATCATTCACGTAAAATCTCTGGCAATTTTACCTTTTTATTGGCGTTGTCGAGTAGAGTAACTCAGAAGCCGTTTTCTCCATTGCGAGGCTATATATCTGGTTGAAGTTCATCGCCCTACCTACCTGTAAGTGAAATGGCGTTGACTTTCTTTTACGTTATGTTATCTAAAATTCTTTCAGACTCACAATTTGAGGTTGGATAATTTCCCTATTTCATTGATTTAAGTATTTTTCATTACCCTCCTGACGATTTCAGGTATGTTATTAAAAATCTCGTTAGGGAGTGTTACATCTTCATTACTTTTAGGGGGTCCATGTAGTAGATGAATTCTTGTACCGGTCAGATGTTTGCCTTCTCTGATAAATATGCATAGGCTGCAGTGTATACCGATACCCTACGAATAAATGTATAAATAAAATCATTTTTATTAATTTCCTTATTTTGATGACGTTGCCCCTCCCTGGAATTCTGTCTTCCGACGCCACTGAGTATAATTCGAATACATTTTCCATTAACCAACAACTGACTGAAGTCAGCTCTAGATAGCAGCCCAATATCAATGGCCAGCTAACTTCATGCGGCCATATGTTGGCCATCATAAAAAATAAGTGTTGGGCCAATACAGTTGCCAATACTATGCCATTATGGCAAATTATATCTGGCCGGCTGCTGGCCATCATAAAAAAGAAGTGTTGGGCCAATACAGTGGCCAATACTATGCCATGATGGCAAATCATCTCTGGTCGGCTGCTGGCCAGAGTGACCTATAGGTACTGGCCCAATGCCAATTACCAACACTATGCCATTATGGCCAACATCGGCCACCATATATTTATTTTGCATTGGCCCGATGATCATTGTTTGCTGGGTAGGTACTACCAATATTCATTGCCATCAGCTTTTGGGACAGTCAAAGTCAACTTCTGGAGCAGTGACTGTCAGCTACTAGTACATGTGCAGTTTTTTTAGTCAAAAATTAATTTAAAACCCACTAGGCATGCAATTGTGATGTGACTAAAATGTAATGTTCGAAGCAGGTAAGAAAGAATGTTGGTGACCCAAGAACAATACTCGGAGAGTTATTCAGCTTGCCAGCTGCCCTTCCAGTGAGTGGAACCTGTATGCACGTATGTGAAGTTAGCGTCGGAAATCCAGTATGCGTATAACCAAACTAACCTAGCAAATCTCATTGAATTAAATATTTTTCATTAAAACAAAATATTTAATGGTGGCGTATCACATGTGACTTTAGATTATGATTAAGGACCCATGAGGCCGTCTAAATCCCAAATTCACACTTTTTTTATTCATAAATAAGAAAGTTACAAAGTACGAAATATCGCGAAATCAGATTACTATATATTACGGACGCTCGGAAAATCCGGTGGCATTTTCAAACTAGTGGTGGCGTATCACATGTGACTTTTGATTATGATTAAGGACCCATGAGGCCATCTAAATCCGAAATCCACACTTTTTTTATTCATAAATAAGAAAGTTAACCGTTTTTGCTGGTGCACTTTTGAACGAATATACAACCGCGACTTAAATTTAAACAACCGACATGTTAATAATAAATAGTGTAAGTATAACTGAAATTCCTATATTACCAAAACGTTTCATTTTCAATCTCTATAGAAGGTTATTTATAGTTAAGAAATTAATAATACAATGTAATGTTTTAGAATGAGGTGTCCTTTTTTGGGGATTCTAACCTGGGGCGGCTTCTAACCTCCATGGGGAAAGAAAGTCAAATAAAGACGGAGGTACGAAGTCAAAGGAGGCGAGTATACTCGGATTTTGCAATTGGGGGACAAACCATCTCCCAATTGCAAAAAAGGATTAAACGAATGCAGAGCCCTGAATTTAATTATCAGCCAGCGGAACTCGTAATTGTCATGGTTGGTACCAATGACTTGAGGCGTGTAAGTACCATAGGTTATTCACTGGTTGTTGGAGACGGCTGGTTATATGATTAAAAATGTTTGAAGAAATACAGCCACTGGACAGTATTTTATTTATTTAATGCATAAGCACCATCGTTGAAGACATTAAAAATTATTGACGTTTCGTAAATTACGACTTTCAAAAGGGGATCAGTAGACAGTAATATATGAGACACAATATAATAGATGGAAACAGTTAAAAAAGATTTTTATTTTTTCAAACATTTTTAATCATAGGTGTTTATATGGATTGTGTAGCAATAACAACATAGACCAAAGGCCTTGTCGCATATTTATTTATTTGTATAAAATTTATTAAATCAGATTACGAAGTCATGGCCATGTATAAGGAATGACATTGGTCATTCGATAGAAAAGTATTGTTCGAACGCGACGTACATTTTGAATAAATTTCATTTTGGATAGTTACACAATACATAATTTGTTTCGGATCGTGTTTTGTGCAATAACCACCATAAACTTCCCCCTCGACAATAATCAATCAACAATTCCTCCGTTTTCCTAATTGTTATATCCCTTCTTACACCACCTTCACAGAAGAAAGTCCGACGGTCCAACACATTTGGGGTAAGTGGATTGATTATTTTTAAACTTCAAACTTAGAAATTAGAAAGATTCTTAACGTCAAAGATTATAGTCCATTCGCAAAAGTCGAACAGGCCTGTTTTTTTAATTTGATTTTTTACTGTTTGTTTATTTCAGAACAAAAATTACGGCATAATGAGGAATGCCATGTTACGTCTCATTACAACTGTAAAAAAAACGGAGAAAATTAAACGCGCCATATTGTGCACTATACCACACACTCCAAGGGTAACACAGGACCAAGCAACACAGTTGAAAAAATTTAATAATTTTATTAGAAATCAAACTGATAGTAAGTATACTAATTAATATGTATTGGATATAAAGTATAATATCAAATTTTTTTATTTCCAGATAATAGGCTAATCCTGTGTGACGTGGAGGAGAAATTCAAAAACTTTAAAAATGTATTTAAAAGGTAGCTCAAATGTATAATCAAATGATAATTTTAAACTAATGCTTGTTTTTCAGTGACGGAATCCACTTCAACAAGAAGAGTTTGGATTTATTTAAAAAAATTATTTTTGGGTATTGTATATACTTAGCTCTCGTTTAGTTTTTAATTTAGTTTGTAGTATATAGCTGTATATGTATAATAATATAGTTATAATTTCAATACCACGAGTATTCGTATTTTTTTATGCAGGGTGTAGAATTGGGTTACGCACCATAGGGATTTAAATGGATTATCTCCCCTAATTATTTTACAGCAAAGTTGTAAGTAATTTTTTTGTAGATTGTAAGATTTTGCGTCTATTCATGTGCCCATTTGTAATTTTTTATTGTGGGAAAACCGAGAAATTATGGAAATTAGGTACTTATAAATTAGCATTTTATCAGAAATCACTCATGCCGTGAAATTATTGAAACAAAAAATTCGTTCATGCAGCGTACTTTTTACGCAAATGATACATTCTAATTGACTTAATTTCTACGATTTCCCAAACTCAAAAATAATAAATGAGGACATGAACAAACGCAGAATTTGAAAGCTACAAGAAACCTATTTACAACTTTGCTGCAAAATAATTAGGGGATAAAATATTTCAATA
>NW_022170596.1:26686932-26699878 GCF_008802855.1 Photinus pyralis | reverse complement strand
AAAAAGTACGAATTGTTTTGGATTCTACGCACCAAAATTAATAAGAAAAAGTGTTTTCCCGAGAAATTTTGGTGCAGTCGATTTTTGGTAAAAAAGGAAGGTTATACACTGTCTTTTTTTGAGCCCCGAAAAAAAAATTGTCTCAGATCGACCCGGAAAAAAAATTTTCTTATAGAATGTGGCCTGTAGAATCCATAATTTCAAACAGCTCCAAGATTGGGCTACTAGTTCAAAAGTTACAGCCCTTTGAATTTTTTTTCGAAATTGGTTTCTAGTCTATAACCTTTGATTGAGAAGTCCGATCGAAAAAGTACGAATTGTTTTGGATTCTACGCACCAAAATTAATAAGAAAAAGTGTTTTCCCAAGAAATTTTGGTGCAGTCGATTTTTGGTTTTTTGAGGCCCGAAAAAAAATTGTCTCAGATCGACCCGGAAAAAAAATTTTCTTATAGAATGTGACCTGTAGAATCCATAATTTCAAACAGTTCCAAGATTGAGCTACTAATTCAAAAGTTACAGCCCTTTGAATTTTTTTTCGAAATTGGTTTGTAGTCTATAACTTTTGATTGAGAAGTCTGATCGAAAAAGTATGTATAGATTTGGATTCTACGCGGCTCAAAAAAAGGCAGTGTGCGCCTTTTTTTGAGGCCCGAAAAAAAATTGTCTCAGATCGACCCGGAAAAAAAATTTTCTTATAGAATGTGGCCTGTAGAATCCATAATTTCACACAGTTCCAAGATTGGGCTATTAGTTCAAAAGTTACAGCCCTTTGAATTTTTTTCGAAATTGGTTTCTAGTCTATAACTTTTGATTGAGAAATCTGATCGAAAAAGTACGGATTGATTTGGATTGTACGCACCCAAATTAATAAGAAAAAGTGTTTTCCCGAGAAATTTTGTTATAGTCGATTTTTGGTAAAAAAAGGAACTGTCTTTTTTTGAGCCCCGAAAAAAAAATTGTCTCAGATTGACCTGGAAAAAAATTTTCTTATAGAATGTGGCCTGTCCATAATTTCAAATAGTTCCAAGATTGGGCTACTAGTTAAAAAGTTACAGCCCTTTGAATTTTCTTTCGAAATTGGTTTCTAGTCTATAACTTTTGATTGAGAAGTCTAATCGAAAAATCGTTTTGGATTCTACGCACCAAAATTAATAAGAAAAAGTGTTTTCCCGGAAAATTTTGGAATATTCGATTTTTGGTAAAAAAGGAAGGTTACGTATTCAAATACTATTCGAATACTAAATACTTGTGAAAGTATTTGAGTTACAAATACAAATACTGCTTCCCTAAAAGTATTTAATTACAAAGTATTTGAATACTTTAAAGGATTTCAATAGTAAAAAGTATTTACAAAATCGAATACTGCCCAGCTCTGCAAACGTCTACAATCGGTATCATATTTTGTTATTCGGCATATATGAAAAGATACGGGAGTGATTTATCACCACAACTTTTAATTGAATCGTAGGGCCAATGAGAACAGGGAGGGGGTAGCATGGAAAGTTTTTTAAGGCACTTGGTAAAAAAGTTCCAAGCGGAACCCAAGTTAAGTTGCAATGAAGACTCATGTTTTTTCCGTGCATCGTTTCTCGCGAGTCTTTCAAAAAATCTTACACTTAAAACGGGTGAACATCAAGAAACAGATGTTGACACCTAAAAAGCTCTGGTTTCGCCAGGTTTAGCTGGTTGTACCATACTCCCTTGCCTAGGTGCCAACAGTATTTGAAAATCGATACTCCACTGGGGGTCATCAGATCCTTATTGGCACCGCGTTGCAAAAAGATCTGACAGTCCACACGAATTAATTGTTAGTCGCCATGGAGAAGTGGTCGGGTGAGCAATTGAGCATCGCCCGTTTGTTGTCGAGGCGTTTTTAAAAGTGCCGATCCGTGCGTTGCTACTCGGCAGCAGTTCTGTAGACCTTTTAATGTGGATCCAAGAAGAAGTAACAAAAGAAGGGGGTCAAATCGTTACGGTTTCCCAACGTTATCTGTTGTTATTGAAGAAATTTAGAGAAACCGTTTAGTGCGCAGGAGGTTATGGCTCCAGCAAGATGGGGCAACTGCTCATACAGCTTATTGGCGTATTGAGGTGATGAATTTTTTGAGAAGCAACTTTCGTGACCGAGTCGTCTCGCGGTTTGGGGACATGGCATGAACAGCTCGCTCCCCAGACCATAGCGTTTGTAATTTCTCTTGTGGGAGTTCACACGAACAAACGCCGCACACTGGACAAGCTGAAAGGTGCCATAAGCCAAAAAATCGCGAACCTTCCTCTTTAATGTCAGAGGAGGTGTTCGACAAGTTCATTTCAAGACTGGTAGAATCTGGGGAAAAATGCTTGTTCAAAGAAGATTTAAAGAACTTCAGATCTTAAATGGAAGAAATCGGTTGTTCTACATAAAAATCCTTCTTGGTCGCTCTGCTCTGCTTGACACCATCATACCGTGCTTTTCTTGCTATCATCAGAACCTTTTAGGAACTGCTAGATCCATTCAAGTCCTCTAGGTAACAACCACTCTTTCGGGCTCCACACAATCCTGATTTATTTGTGACTACCAAACCTTTTTCCAACTTTGAATACGAAATTTCGATCTCAAACACGATATTTTGACATTACGTACTGGTACCGGCACGTAGGAAGGCGAGAGCGAGCTATGCGCAGATGACCAATTTAGACTCTGAAGGAGAAACTCCGTGGCGCGCTAGTAGGTGCAATTAATAGAATATGAGTAGTGGGAATGCGCCATCTTTCGCCTTCTTACGTGTCGGTACCGGTACTTCGATATTTGGACATTTATGTGATGGGTCACATCATAGAATAAGTACCTATTACTTAATATAAAACAATGGTGGCCTCAACTGTAGGCTGATGGCACCAAGAGGAACAAGTTTGCGCTTAAAAGTCCCCAACTAGAGCAAGGTGGAACCTTTCCTTAGCTATGAGAGATTCTTCGGAACTGCCCTGCCCTTCAAAGATGATTTTTTTTTTAAATTCTATGTCAGGAAAATGTAATGTGTGAAATCTTTGCACTCTGTTTGGCACTACGTAACCCCATTTAACGCCATGAAAATCTTTCGAGCACTACCATCCCCCAAACGCCATCAGTTACTTTTTGGACCATCATTCTCTTGTTAAAATTGTTGTCCCTCTTGGGGCCACCAAGTACTTTTCCCAAAATTTCGAACTTTTTTACTTGTAATAATAATAAACGAGAAATTTCACGTGTAAAAGTCAAAATGTGCAGATGAAACGATTTAAAAAAAGCGCCTTTCTAAAAAGGTGCCAGCACTGTGATAGCATTTAATCCTTTCCTCAGACAAATTGGAGTTTGGATCAAGAATTTGGGTTTCTCTATGCAGCAAGCATATAGGATTCATAAATACAAAAAGGGCACAAGGAGTGGAAAAGATTGGTTGTTTGTTATAACTATTTTAATAAGTCGCGCATTCCTGCCTTGGTGCAAGACTAGACACCATAATGAGACAATTAGCAAAAAAGGTACAATAGATTTTGTGCTATTATTTCCGTTTTGTCCGCCCGACTGTCCGTCTGTCCGTGTTAACCTATTTTTAGATCGTAGGGTCCTGGAATTTGTTGCAATAGGTAGCCTATACCGTGAAGGTGTGCCAGACGGCCATCAAATTCCGCTATCTGAGGGAGTCCCCCCATGAGCTTTTTCCTGAGATGCTGTTTTAGAAAGTGAAACGTGCGACTCCTTTTCGAGATTAGTGGATGGCCGAGGAGGGGAGGGAAGATTAAAGGAACTGTTTTCTACCAACTCCCGCCCTTCTTTCTGACCCCATATCAAAAGAGGGTTGCTGGAACTGGTTTTATCCTTCATGGTACTCTAATGAAAGGTCTCAACGAAAGAAATTAATGATCGTGATCGGATATAATTCCTTATATCTCAAGAACAGATTGTCGGAGGAGGGTACTTACATAGGCAAAATGAATGCTCTCAACGAAAAATCTTTAAATGTTTAAATACCTAACTTGAATCATTTGATCATTGTCATTTTGCTACCAGAATCATATGAGCCAAGTATCACACTGTCTCCAAAGCAAGGATGAATAGGATCATTTGCTTTAAATAAATAAAAGTAGATCTTTTCACCATTTTCCTCACAATCTTTGTAGTTGGATAAAATATCTGTTGTCAACTCTTGACGATATCGACGTGTTCAAGAAATGGGATTATAATAATCGAGAGGTTTGAAGATAACGCTTTTACTATCCATGCACGTCCGATTGATAAATCTATCAGCATGCCAGTATTATCGTATTGTTTTAAAGTTTTTCGTAGCGAAGGAGGAATAATATGTCACGTCTCTAGCCTTTTCTCAAACAATTACTGGTAGGAAATCTTCAGAGAGGTAAATACAGCACTGATCTGGACAAAAAACTAACTGGGCTGTGTAGTGAATAATTAAAAATTGATTAAGCCAAAGATTTTTAGAGTTCAGTTTGAAAATGTCCACCAGACGAAGAAGAAAGTGGTAGAACAGATACAAATGTGGTGGCAGACCAACACTTCCACACCTCTTTATAATCACAACGTTTTAATAGGTACAATAATTAAGGTAAAAAACCATGTTTATTCAAGGTTGTCTATCGTCACAATTTGTTTGCGAAAACTGTTTACAGTTTGATACGTTGAAAATGCGTCCCAAAGATCGCTGCAGGTCACGCGGGAAACTGCAAAAATGAGTTTTACTAAACCAATTTTGACGATAAGTACTTAACACAAGATAGGGGGTCACGCGATGACAAAGTTTGTGTATTTAGGCGATAAATGCACTAGAGAATAAAAATGATACGCACATTCTGATGTTTATGAATTATTTATGCAGATTAATTACGAAGAAACTGACTATTTATATCGAGTGTCTAAAGAATTACCAAGAGGTGTGTCACCGCAAAAATATCTTGGGCCACAATCTCTTGGTTTTTGGAAATGCGGATGATTCACGTGGGTAATTACTAAAGTACCTAACGGAAATTGCACGAAAAGGATGTGCCGGTTGACTGACAGTTCATTGACAGTTTTAGACCTCATGGTTTTTGAAGACTCAATCATCTGGTGTAATTAACACGCGGTAAGCATATTTTAGAAAGTTGGTAATTAGATATTCGATACTTACTGTGCCTTTTCCACTGCTGGAATTTGTGGTACAGCAGGCAGGAGCACATGCAGCAAACGCAGCTGAGGACGATCAACGTAAGGATAATTCCAACCCAAACGTCCGCCAAAAATTGTTCGTAATCTGGATCGGTTTGTGCAGCAATCACTTTATCAACTTCCGTCGAAAGTAACACCGAAAAATTCTTCTCCTCGAAGGGATGGATGTTGTCGATTTTGTTGAAGAAGTACTTCTCCATTTCACTCATTCACGAAACTTGCACACTACTAAACTGAATGCGGTGAAGTGACCATGAGCCGAAGGTGTAATGATAAGAAGTTCTAGGCTTTCACTACTATTGAAATCTCCCACCTTAATTTGTAATTGAATAACATTATACCTGCGACGACGTTTAATCAGGTGAACAAATACGGAACGAATGCTGCCGCAAAGATGCGTTTACGTACACCTGCTATGGCGAAGGACACTTTTGCCCGATGGGTTTTTTACCCTTCTTCTGCAACTACAAGATGACGTGCGGGAAATGTACGAGTTTCCGCGAAGATTTTGAAGTTTGCAATTACACACGTGTCGTCTATTATTTCAGAAAAGTTCTCACGATCTCCTTATCACGTAATACTATCGTTTTTTCCGCTAATTTTTGTAATATGGGATGACGGTAGCTTCAACACACATACCCATTTAATTATCACCAAAAAGTGTTAGGCGTCTACGAGATGAGAAAAACGTCTACGAATTTTATCAATAAATTCCAAAATAGTGAGGTCATTGGAAGCAATTTTTTGTAGGTCAAATTTGATTGTAAAGCTGTTACTAAGTTCATTTACGATTACGGCTTAATTGTAGGTGTGACGCAGCATGAAGTTTCTTCTTGGGTCTGATGACTTTGTTAGATCTTTTTCATTGTGACTGTGCGGTTGCACAATGTTATTGTCATCGCTTCTGGGAAAAATGTCAGTAAATAACTCCATTCGCATCTAATACTGCTAAGATGGACAAAGAAAATTACAGTTTATGGTTAAATCTGCAAAGATGCACGTATCCTGAAAAGCAACATACTGTGTAGCAATGATTTTTCCATGTGAGTTTGTTATCAACTTTGTAACGCAAAAATCCGATACAACCGAATAGCGAACGACCCACAATATCTTCATGCATCCATCATTTTTATAAAAATTTTTTGGCTCCATAGTCTAACGTAGCTGAAAAACAATAGCGACCTCGCTGAATCCCATTTTGTTCATTTTATACAAATAAACTTGGTCCCCCAACTCTGTTATTGTTTATAGAATTCATTTTGGAATTCTGTGAATCGCCGATGACAATAATTTGTCTTCTACATTCGACGTCGATGTGAAGATCTATTGATGATTCCATTATCCCCTCATAATGCTTTCCAATTCACGTTTTTCATTGAGCAAAATACTTAGATGTTAACAAATACTCATTTGAAAGCAAGTTACCGATACAAAGTCAATTTTACTTTTTACAATGCACAAGTACAATCCAGTCTCTCGTAGGGGGCCATTCACTGGTGTACAATTTCAATGGCAATTACTAATTACAAAAAAATTAATCATTAATGCTATTATGCACGACCGACCACTAGAATCATGTAAAGAAAAACTAAAAAACTTAACCGCGAAATATGGACTTGTTTTTTTGCGAATATTCTAGAATATTCCTCCCTCTCTGTTAGAAATCAATCCTTTTGAAGACTGATTTAAATTTATTGTTAGTTCATTGTAAATAAATAAGTCACGTAATTAAATTTACGTTACGGTATTTTTATTGAGATCAAATATAAAATTTAAAAAAGTTAATTTTTTGTTTAACCTGCTCCACGCATTCGTCAGCATCATCTGAAATGTTAAGAAAAGACCTCTAAACTGGCGTTTTGAATTTTAAATTACTTTGTGTTCAAAAGGAACTTATAAACATATTAATTTATCAACTATTTAGTTCTTGGTTATATTCCAGTGAGGAATTTTGGGTTTTTTTTCCATTATAAAATGTAAAAAATTTAGGATCCCAATATAACAATCTTTTGAATTTACGACTAATTTGTACCCGCGAGGAAATTGTACTTTTCGGCGTCGCCATCTCGGCGCAAGAAAACATCGCCGGAAACCAATTTTATCCGAAAAAAATGTTCTTGCGAACTTCGCAATTTATTAATTATTAATTTTTTCTCGCAGACTAATCCCTACTATTTGGTGTTAATAACGTCTAGTAATTTAAATCCACCATGTTTTTCATTGTGCCAATAGGAATCGCTATATTCACGAAAGACCAAAAGAAAAAGCTGTGATTTCCTATTGAAATTCAGCTAAATTAGCTTTTTTTACAATTGTGCAATTATAATCAAATAACACTAATTAAGAAGACGAAATATGGTATAAAAGCCAGGCATACCAAAGGTTTCCGAAAGCTTCATTGAAATTAAACAAGGCAACCAAAATGAGCTTCATTTCCATAACGGTCAACTTGTGAAATATTAGCCAATCAAATTTGTTAACCCACAACTTAACTATAACTATAAACTGAAGTTTAAACTAACATTGTACTACTGGGTCTTAGAATCTCAAATGTTTCTAACTTGTAACACAACGAAATTTCGAAAAAATTTAAATGCAAATTTACAGCTACCGTTGCGTGGTGTCTGTATCTATGTGAGATTTGTCCCGAATGCAAACCGATCTGTCTGTCTGCCTGTGAACACTGGTTTATTTTAATTGACATTCCTCGAACTCATTTTGAATATACCTATAGTAGTAACGAGCATGGTATCAGCATATCTATGTACTCTACTAACGTAATCCCTTTCATCTAAATTAACTATACGTATCTTAGTAGTTTTATTGGCCCTTAAAACAGTCAGATAGAACATAGAAGTACATAATCCTTCTTACTTATGTTTTCTTTACCTTTTACAATGTATTAACTTAGCTGCTCTGTATAGCTACGAATTGTAGTTGTCACTCTTACAATAAATATGACACCGCAACTGAAATGCTGGGAAAATCCTGCTGATGACAATCTTTTTTGTCTCTTGAGGTAACTAAAAAAATTTAGACTGAATAAAAAGGTGAACTGGGCTAATTACCCGTAAGATGAAGTAGGTATACAATTCAAAATTGAGGCAAAACTGTATCTCATTGAATAGTTAGGTAAGTCTAAAAATACCTAATGAACGTTACACATTGACACAATATTAGAGATAGCGCCGCAACGGCATTGAACTTTTTTTTTTCAAAAAGCAACCTAACATATTTATTAGGGTATTCGAAAGACCGCATTGCCGTTGTCGAGACAGTTACTGTTCTAACGGAAGCAATTGCAGAACGTCTTAAAAAAACAGCACACGCAAAGGATATAAAAGCGACGCGAATTTCGCGATTTGGAGCTTTTAGCACTTGTTAAAAAATCGTTAAACAATTTTCGCATGCTTGACGGAAAGTGTGTCAAGATCGCAGAGGGAAAATGCTTTGGGCTGCACAAAACAATAGAAGGAATCCAAAACAAAGCAATTCTCAATTATGTACCTACCAATAAAAAATTGCCCAGAATTAATAATCGTTTAAGATAGTATAACATCCAAATAACATTGAATTCTGTAAAAGGTCAACAAAAATTTTCCTTTGAGAATTTGAACAATTTAGTGTCTAAGTAGTGATAAAAGGCACATACAAAAAATTAATAAGACTTTTGGCATAAAGGATGTAAGCTAGGAAGCTATTCTATCAAGAATTTGGCAACTGGTTTTGCTTAGGTTTCCTGTAGAAAGAAGATCCGTCTGTAAAACCAACTTTTCTTTTACTGTCGAACTTTCAAGAGAACAGAATACTCACAAGTAGTATTCACTAGGGAATGCAATCCCGCAGCAAAATCTCAATCCCGGTATTTGCGGGATTATTAGATGTTAATTCCGCGGGATCTCGCAAAACTTTAAATAAATTGGCAAATAAGCAATTCTGTGCGGTTAACTTCTGTATTAAAATAAATCGCTAATTATCACAATATTGAACAAAAAAGTACCTTCGGCCTAACTTAGAACTCAAAAAAATCTTACCTGTAAAGTACAAAAAGTCTTCTAAAGTGCATCAAAAATCATAGTACATTTTTAACGAAAAAAGTTTAACAATTATTTAAAAAATAATTCGCCGTTATCAGTTTCATTAACAAAGTAAACAGAGTCGTCCCCTTGGTCGACAAATTCCTCAGTTCCGCAAATCCCGCGGGATCCCGCTCCATTTATGTGCGGGATTAATCTCGCAAAAATGCTGCGGGATCCCGGTATTTCGGGATCCCGCAATCCCGGTATTGCATTCCCTAGTTTCTAGTCTATAACTTTTGATTGAGAAGTCTGATCGACAAAGTACGAATTGTTTTGGATTCTACGCACCAAAATTAATAAGAAAAAGTGTTTTCCCGAGAAATTTTGGTGTAGTCGATTTTTGGTAAAAAAGGAAGGTTTATACACTGCCTTTTTTTGAGCCCCGAAAAAAAAATTGTCTCAGATCGACCCGGAAAAAAAATTTTCTTATAGAATGTGGCCTGTAGAATCCATAATTTCAAACAGTTCCTAGATTGGGCTACTAGTTCAAAAGTTACAGCCCTTTGAATTTTCTTTCGAAATTGGTTTCTAGTCTATAACTTTTGATTGAGAAGTCTGATCGAAAACGTAAGAATTGTTTTGGATTCTACGCACCAAAATTAATAAGAAAAAGTGTTTTCCCGAGAAATTTTGGTGCAGTCGATTTTTGGTAAAAAAGGAAGGTTATAACCTTTGAGGCCCTAAAAAAAAATGGTCTCAGATCGACCCGGAAAAAATTTTCCTTTAGAATGTGGCCTGTAGAATCCATAATTTCAAACAGTTTCAAGATTGGGCTACTAGTTCAAAAGTTACAGCCCTTTGAATTTTCTTCCGAAATTGGTTTCTAGTCTATAACCTTTGATTGAGAGGTGTGATCGAAAAAGTACGAATTGTTTTGGATTCTACGCACCAAAATTAATAAGAAAAAGTGTTTTTCCGAGAAATTTTGGTGCAGTCGATTTTTGGTAAAAAAGGAAGGTTGTACACTGCCTTTTTTTGAGGCCCTCAAAAAAATTGTCTCAGATCGACCCGGAAAAAAATTTTTCTTATAGAATGTGGCCTGTAGAATCCATAATTTCAAACAGTTCCTAGATTGGGCTACTAGTTCAAAAGTTACAGCCCTTTGAATTTTCTTTCGAAATTGGTAAACAGAGTCGTCCCCTCAGTCCCGCAAATCCCGCGGGATCCCGCTCCATTTATGTGCGGGATTAATCTCGCAAAAATGCCGCGGGATCCCGATCCCGGTATTTCGGGATCCCGCAATCCCGGTATTGCATTCCCAAACGCAAGAACCCCAAGAAAATTTGCTGGAGGTTTACTTTTCACGCCAAACACAGTCCCCGATAGCAAGTAAGTAGGTACTTCTCAAAATCCTATAAAATAGCTGTAGAAAAGGGAAAATAACAGTCGGTAACGCTAACAGAAAATCGTTCGCCTTCCACTTACCAACTTCCCAAACCATTCCATCTTTGAATCACTGATAGTTGTGGCCGTTGTTTAGTCGCCTTTTACGACACACAGTGCCCTCTGTGGTAGGGAATAGGGATATTTTTTCCCGTCCCTACACGGGTTGTATGTATGTTCAGCATATAATTTATTGGGACGACTGACTGTTTTCCGTACATCTGCCCATCGGTTCACGCTATTACGTACTATAGATCGTATCATCTAAAAAAGGAATACTTTCGTATTGTAACTTCCCACCAAGTTTATTGGTCATCTCAATATCGCTGGGCTATATGAATGAAGATAGAACTGGCAATCAAAAATGAGTTGCTGTCAAGTGGCCTTTGTAAGTTCAAGTTAAGTACGATTTCTCATGTAAACAAAAATTCCAAAGGTGACTTGACAGCATCTCATTTTTGATCGCATAGTATAAATCTGGTAATCATGTGCGCCGTTGGAACCACCTTCTAGACTCCCAACGAATGAGCGAAGTGTTTATAAACGCATAAACCTTTATAAGTTGAATGGTCCACTCTACAATACACTGGATCTACACAATAACTTCATTTAATGCAGTCATTGTGAGTCTACAGGCTGGTTCCATTGAGAAAAATTTTCGCCTTATATCCTTAATATGTCACCAAAATTCTGGCCAAAATTTCATAAAAATATAAAACCATTTTTGAGATATCGCCTTGTAACACTTTACCTTTTACCCTATATACCTAAGTTAAAACTCAATCATGCCCATTTTCCAGCTAGGATTGGTGTAATTGACTCCCCCCTTTGTACTTGTGATAATGAATGAATGAAAGTATCGCCGGAGATGTAAACCACATAATCTTAAATTGCAAGTTGAATGAAGATTCCACATCTCTACTATATCATAGCATTGAATAATAAATATTTATTCAATGATCATAGAGTAAATCAAGAGCTAATTGTTAACACCAATTCATACTATCCAATAATAGTTCTGTGGCAAATAGACATGGTCTAATGCTAAAAAAAGAACAATAAGCGGAAGTAGAGGCACAACTTTCATATTTTCAGACACCTTGCCCGAGTTTTTTATTGTTTAAATGCTTTCCCCACCCCTAAAAATTGAACAAAGAAAAAAATTAGAACATATGTTAAAATTTGTCCCCCCATGTCGTTAAGTCACCAAAATTTCATAAAAATATATACAACTATTTTCGAGATATCGCCATGTAACTCTAAAAAGCTCATGCTTATTTTTTACTGATCTGGTCGATCAATTTACATAAACACATTCAAAAGCATTTTTCCTACACAAATTTGCCCAAAAATAGCGCGCAGACTAGCAAAACAGAAACAAAAATTGGCAAAAGAAGAAATATGAAATGTACGTGTCCCCATATCTTAAGAGGCTTAAGTTGGTCCTGGAGTGGATGTGCGGCAGGTGATCCCTTTGTAAAACACCAAAAACAAAACAACGTAAAGTTTCAAGTATTCGACCATGTCACTTGTTCTTGATTCCACAGCACATTGTCCCATTTCAGGACGATCCCTGTAAACTTGTATTCTTGTGAGAATTGGAAAAACAAGTACTGTCGACGTAAGAGCGAAGAACACCGTCATGGTCACAAATCGTGAAGAGACGAACAGAATGGACAGTTTTTCTACAGCTTTAGTTTGTAGCTTGGTTTTGTATGAATGATTCTCAAGAATCCACTACTGAAATTACTAGACATACTTTTGGCCCCGAAAAACACAATTACATGTTACTATACTTGACGCCAATTCCTAAGTCGCCCATGCATAACATAACAAAGGTATATTTTTAGATTATTTTGATGTATATTCGTTAAATTAAGGTACCATGGGTCTGTGCAATCTGCTTTGCACTTGTTATGTAATAATATAATCATATTAGGTAATAGTAGGTATTATTCGAGGTATTATCGTTGTTGACAATACAGTATGACGACGAATACCATTACCTAGTTCAAAAGTGTCTTGGGATTCTTCTTGGTAACCAATGCAACACCATTACCAAAAGTTGGTACGGGCTAACCCAAACACCTTCTCTTACCACAAGAGTTTGGAGTGGTACGAGGTTTATCAGAACTCTCATAAATACTGAAATCAATTAACGAAAGCTCCAACGTTTGATCTACGTGACCGAAACTTGGTAGCTAGGCTAAATTCAAGTAAATTGCTGAAAGGCGCACTTCGAAGGGGAAAATCCGGTCACGGCAACTCGTTTATTTAATTAAATCTCATATGACCTGCTAT
>NW_022170596.1:26684378-26686832 GCF_008802855.1 Photinus pyralis | reverse complement strand
ACACTTTTTCTTATTAATTTTGGTGCGTAGAATTCAAAACAATTCGTACTTTTTCGATCAGACTTCTCAATCAAAAGTTATAGACTAGAAACAATTTCGAAAGAAAATTCAAAGGGCTGTAACTTTTGAACTAGTAGCCCAATCTTGGAACTGTTTGAAATTATGGATCCTACAGGCCACATTCTATAAGAAAATTTTTTTCCGGGGCGATCTGAGACAATTTTTTTTGTGGGGCTCAAAAAAAGACAGTGTACCTACAACCTTCCTTTTTTTACCAAAAAAATACTACACCAAAATTTCTCGAGAAAACACTTTTTCTTATTAATATGGGTGCGTAGAATCCAAATCAATTCGTACTTTTTCGATCAGACTTCTCAATCAAAAGTTATAGACTCGAAAACAATTTCAAAAAAAAATTCAAAGGGCTGTAACTTTTGAACTAGTAGCCCAATCTTGGAAATGTTTGAAATTATGGATTCTACAGTAAAGTATTTGAATACTTTTCAATGTATCTGTATCTAGTATTCGCTTGTGCTGGACGTAAAAGTATTTAGTATTCAAATACCTTTGATTTGTCTATTTGAAAGTATTCTGCCCAGCTCTGGACGTTTGGCTCTAGGTCGACAGACAAAAATCCAACGCCGAGAAAACCCACCCTCTGGTAAATTAGCTCCAAGACTATTCGCCTGCGTGTGTTTTTGTTTGTTTTCTACATTTTCTCAGGCTTTCGTGTAATCCGAAAATAGCGCCCTACTAACATTCAAATTAATAATTTGCTCCCCGCTCCGAGGAGATTCGCTACCAAGAAAAATATGCCATCGCAGAAATATTCTCACAGGGATTTCTTCCCAAGAAAAATTCCCGTTGAGCGAAACTGAATTTCATTCGTTCGGAAAGTGTTACATCCAAAATGGTGAATTCTGAATTTTGAAAAAGCCCTAGAAGAATTTTGAAACTTTGGTTCGGGATGCTGTACAGTAAATCACTTACGAAAATCCCCGAAATTTGCATATAGGAGACGCCATGATTTCTCGATGATTCATTTGTATAAATCCACCACCGCAAACTTGGCTGAGAAAGTCCTTCACTGTCATTACTCACGACTTCTAAAATGAAACGTTTTTTTATTGATTAGGTTTTAACCGGGATTGGAATTAGTACAATGAAGCAATGCAGCCATGAGTTCAGACTAATCTGATAATTACTCTTACATAAACGATGCAGTTTATGGTGCGAGTTACCTACTAAACTGGCACAATATTGTGCAGGGGGTCATGCAGAAAATAAAAGCACCATATAGGTATTATATCACATATTTTTCACAACGAAAGTGTGCCAATGTGGGAATTTGGAAAAATTGTCACGACAAGGTAATTTGCATTATCGCTCATGGTGATTTAAAATCAATTTGTTAAAATAGGACTCGTTAATCATATTGTTTTTAGTTTTGACACCTCAAATTTTGATTTATGGGTCGACGTAATCAGAAATCTAACAGTGGCATTTTTGCTTGCAGTTTTACAAGCCCGCAACGCCAACGTCGAAAATGGTAACGGTGAATTGGAATCGTTACCAAGCTACACCATAGTTTCCGGTCTTCCAAGCTACGCCGAGGCGCTCGAGCAGCTCAAGAAAGTTAAGGAGCAGAGCGCCCCGAGGATCGACGGCGCCGGCCCATGGACGCCGCACACTCCGCCGACCCCATCCCCAATGTCCAGGCTATCCGTAGCCGAACTGTTTCAAATATACAAGACTCCCAACTTGAATTTGGCAGTCAAAAATTAAAGAATCGGAAACAAATAACGATGTGCCAAAGTTCTGCAATGCATCGGGCATCAAACGAAGTACAAAGGTTTCAACATGTGCCTATTAGGTAATTAATTAAGGACAAAATGGCTGTGCTAGGTAATTCTTTTTCTAACGAGTAGCGGGTACGAAGATAGAACTGATCGATTTATTTGAGTTTGTGATAATTTAACTGCGTGTATGACGCTGGTCGTTTATAACTCCTTAGATATAATGCATTAAAAAATGTTAATATTTATTTTCAAATAAATGAAAGTTTTTTTTGTACATTTTGCGTAAGTACTTATTTTTCCTTAGCAAATTGTAATAAACGCAGTCACAAGACTGAGAAACACATGTCCGTTTCCAGGATATCAAATTGTACTTTATCTCCAATTGTCTTATATTTTACGCTCCGCGTAATGGTAATTACGCTAAATTTGAAATGATCATAATTAATGTTTGATATTATATTTTGGTACCTGCGTCAGTGGATGATTGAGGTAAACAATTAACTTGTTATTGATGGCCTTAAATTAATTCAAATCTTGTGATTAAAATTACATATCCTAATTTGTTTGGTAGCTGCAATTGTAAACCATGACCTATGTTATTTTGAGGATATTTTTAGAACCTTTGAATCGTTAAAAATGTTCTTAAGTCCTTATA
>NW_022170596.1:26558453-26684278 GCF_008802855.1 Photinus pyralis | reverse complement strand
TGGATTCTACGCATCAAAATTAATAAGAATAAGTCTTTTCCCGAGAAATTTTGGTGTAGTCGATTTTTGGTAAAAAAAGAAGGTTGTACACTGCCTTTTTTTTTGGCCCGAAGAAAAAATTGTCTCAGATCGACCCGGAAAAAATGTTTCTTATAGAATGTAGCCTGTAGAATCCATAATTTCAAACAGTTCCATGATTGGGCTACTAGTTCAAAAGTTACAGCCCTTTGAATTTTCTTTCGAAATTGGTTTCTAGTGTATAACTGTTGATTCAGAAGTCTGATCGAAAAAGTACGAATTATTTTGGATTCTACGCATCAAAATTAATAAGAATAAGTCTTTTCCCGAGAAATTTTGGTGTAGTCGATTTTTGGTAAAAAAGGAAGGTTGTACACTGCCTTTTTTTTTGGTGCGAAAAAAATTGTCTCAGATCGACCCGGAAAAAAATTTTTCTTATAGAATGTAGCCTGTAGAATCCATAATTTCAAACAGTTCCATGATTGGGCTACTAGTTCAAAAGTTACAGCCCTTTGAATTTTCTTTCGAAATTGGTTTCTAGTCCATAACTTTTGATTGAGAAGTCTAATCGAAAAAGTACGTATTGTTTTGGATTCTACGCACTAAAATTAATAAGAAAATGTGTTTTCCCGAGAAATTTTGGAGTAGTCGATTTTTGGTGAAAAAGGAAGGTTAAGTATTCAAATACTATGCGAAGTATTCGAATACTTCTCAAAGTATTCAAATACCTTGCAAAGTATTCGAATACTAAATATTTGTGAAAGAATTTGAGTTACAAAGACAAGCACTGCTTCCATAAAAGTATTTAATCACTAAGGTATTTGAATACTTTAAAGGATTTGAATACTAAAAGGTATTTACAAAATCGAATACTGTCCAGCTTTGCCAATACGTATGCTGAAGATTAGTTCACCCTCATTACAAACTCAAAATTAGAAGGGCAATGCCTTTAACCATATTTCAACATACGCGCAGATTGAATTTCGCACTCCACACAAACAAGAGTTCAATCAATTCGTCCTCGACTGAATACATTTTTCTTTATTTATTTTAACAACTAAACCCACAAATTTAGTGTAACGTTCCCTTCTCTTTTTCCTCAGATAGATAATTTCGTTACACTTGAATTTAGACAGCCAGCATACGGAAAATCCTCTTTGACTAAACTTTTGACCGGAAAATCTCCTTTTGCTTCTTATTTCGCCCATTTTTAAATGTAATATTTTTGGGAAACTAGCTAGAAATTCGAGTTTCAAAAGTATGCCGGGAGAAAAATGAATTTCCGCTATTGTAAAGAAGTGTTTGCGGCAACTTAACTGTTTCTAGACCAGATTCCTTCAAAAACTACCCATTCTAACTGAATTAATGACTATACCCACAAAATGGCGAATTGCTAATACAGATGGACTAATTGAATCGTTAATTCGTGGCTTAAATCCCTGTCAACGAATCAAACAAATCACATCTTTTTAAAATATGGCAAATTTGCAGTTTCCACCCTACTGCATGGTATCACGCTGATAGTGTATTTGTAACTAACTAGCCGTTAATGCTTTGTTTATGTATAAACATTTTTAAAACCTGAATAATTAGTGGTAACTTTCTGAACACTAATTAAGTAATAAACATTAACTAATATTGAATCTACACATGTCATCCCTAAAGTTGTATCATAGAGTAAAAGCAATGGTTGTATACACGTTGGCTATCATTTTCAATTTTTGGCCCTTTTATTTGAAGTGAATGTGGTGCGAATTTATACTGCGGTTCCTCGAGAGCATTTCCGGCTTCTCTGGAGTGTTTTCTTCATTTATAACATGTAACCAGAGACTTATGGCAAGTCTCTGCATGTAAAAAATTTGAGCCATGATGTTAACTCATAGTTAACACAAGAGATACTTCCAAAGCTGCGGTAGTGAGAAACTGTGAGTGAATTAATTATGAGCAGTTCTTTTTATGAGGTCACGATTTTCAGTTTTGGGTGAATTTTTGCCCTAGGTTGGTGTAAATTAAACTTATGATGACAATTAAATTAACACATTATTGCAAAAATTTTAAAAAATAAAATTTTTTACGCAATAGATTGCTTTTTGAGGTATTCACTGCAAGTTAACTATATATAAATACCAACAGTTAGATATGGCAACAGTTTTTATTGGAACACTCTTGGGGTGCAAGCAGCCGACGTAATTGTCCCCACCTACTTACGGAGGTCAAAAATCTGTCAATAAATAATTAATTACCAGAATAAGATTTTTGGTCCTTTATGAAGAACATTATAACTCAACATGGATTTTTGAATTATCTTTGGCCTATATTGTGTTGTAAATTACACAAAATACGATGTCAACGACTGATTTTCGAATTCATGGGAGCCCCCTCCAAGATAGGCGGCGGCACCCCCTTGGGAATTATCCACCCCGTAACTGATGATTGGGTAGTTTCTTTATGAGCATTTTTGTTGTAACTTGCGATCCAAAGTGAATCAGATGCGTGATAGCTGCTATGGTAAAAAAATACAACATGACTGAAATGACAATATTGAAATTGGTTTCATTGAAATTAACAAAACAGAAATGGAAAGTTAAGAATTTTAATACTGTAAAGTATATTTAAAAAGGTGAGAGAATTACTTATCGCTTATCGGTTCAACCAGACGTGCCGGGCCGTTCTTTTTTGAATGCATGAGTGTACGGAACGGGTAGGGTGGGTATTTTGAAGGCAGTTTCAAATGTAGCATTTGAGAGAACAGTTCGTGTTGTACATAATTTAAATATCGTCTGCAAATTGATTTCTCTTCTGTTAATAATAATTGTTCGCGTATACGTTTAATTATAAAGTGCGATATGGGCCATAGGTGACCTCATCAAATATCTACTGGTTTTCCCGCCTCAATCACAAGTAAGATTTTTTTATACGTGCACATAATCTTTTTAACAAATTTATGAGCAAATTTAATTATGAAGGGAAATCGAAAATAACATCACTCGCTTTTTACCTCTTCTCTTAACGCTTTAGCCCCAGCCCCTTAAATTTTAAGCTCCATACTAGAGCAAGTGACATATAGAGTGTGTGATGTTCTCTGATTTGGTGGTATAATTTCCATAATTAAGCAAAACATTTTCTCTTGATTTAAAATGCGCTTAGAGGGTTGTTCGGACGATCATTATGCCTGAACAATAAAGGATTTTCCAATAACGATATGTTTGCTGACCTAAGGTATTATATTACTCAAAAACGAAGCTATGACTATAGGTAGATAGAGAGTAGATTTCTCTAATGCTAAACTATTTTCAAAGAGGTCTAATTGCGCTTTTACTTAAAAGAACTATATTTATTTTGATTTGACTGCCATTTAATTTGTATGGCGTCTTTACCCCAACTATCTTGAAACGAGCTCAAAAATTTTAATTGATGGTGAATCAAATAGTCGTGGGTACAATCTTTCTTAATCAACAGGTAGGTAAGTAACGGACTACCTCTAAACTTGAATTTACACAGTAGGCACTGCAACAGTCGGCGGGATGGATGGTACGGTAACTCGAGCGCTACCATGAGATTGGGAAACCCCGCTTCCGGAATGGTCTCGGGAGCCTCAGCTAATCAGACTTAAGAAAAGGCAATTCCAGGGAATGGGCTGTTTGTCATTATCGAATCATCTAAAACAGAATTACGGCACACGAAAATGGTAACGATTTCCAAAAGCAAGAACGGAAGCGCAACTTAACTAACGGTATGTAACGAAAACAAAACAATTAAAAGAAAGCAGCCCCCATTAACGGAATGAAAATATCAAGCGCTTATTACCTTGATATAGTACAAAAAAAATTGAACACTATGACACAAAAACCCAAAACGGAAAAAGATCGCCCTAAATAGTGCCGCTACCATAAAATCCCAAAAGAACTCTGACTTTCCAGCCGAGCCGCGTACTCGGGTGATAACTTTCAAAAAATTAAAATTTTAATTAATTACACGATTTCCTGTTATCCTAAAAATCTGGGACCCAATTAACGGAGCCGAAATCCCAAAATGTTAATTTTTCCCCTGCTTCCCTATACCGAGGGCTGTCGGATGCTATAAAAATAATTTACATATTTCTACGGGAACAATTAGAAACTTTCACAATTATGGTCGGCGGCTAGTTTTCCTTATCAGCGGTTAAAACTGCTCTACAAACTAAAACATTACTTTTCTCTTCAACATATTTCTTACTGCTAATAGTACCTTAAATGTATACATATGTGAGCCAAGGCTATATATACTTTTAAAAAACCATGTCAGTGCATGGAATAAATGGTTATTGGCAACCAACTCTACCTGTAATAAAATCCCGAAGGTGTACAAAAGTGAGATGAGCGATTGGCAATGTTTTTTCTAATCACCTCACCATGCACTTTGCCGAACGCGTATTGAATTCCCTTTGGGCTTATTTTAAAACGGGAAGCGTCGAGGGAACTCTCAATAAGCTCGAATAAAAAGGTAAAAAGCATAAAATAACGTACGCTTTCCAACCGTCGCGAAGCAGCTCTAACAGCAGCTTCCTTTTTTGCGTTGTCTGCCGTATTTATTTAATGAAACACTCCCAAACAAAAAAAGTGCTGCTTCCTGTAATTAGAAATAATGCGCCAATTACAAATAAGAGAAAACTCAGACTGCAAAATGAACGCGTTTCCACTTCTTTCTCTCGAGATACACGAATATGCACTGTTTTATCTGCGCCAGATGTGCATTTTCGTAACAATTAATTAACTTTCGCCTGGCATTAAAAATTCTTGTCGTAAATGGCCAGATGTTGCTACGTTTTATTTTGCAATCACATTGTACATTTAAATAAACATATTTAAATAAAAATATTCAACTACAACAATTCTAAAATGGGAAAATAACATTACAGAAATACAAACTCAAATGAAATAAACCAATTGTGTTCTTATTCTTAAATTATCCCCCGATTTACGTTAATAGATGAAATATTTCTCATACACAGATAAAGTTGTGCAAAAATTGGATCCCCTTAGGCATATTGAACGCCCCAATTTCTAAAAGTATTTGAAATTCCAAGAATTCAACTCTTTCTACAAATAAGGCTTTGGATTTTGTCTTTGACGCCCTTCCATTGGTTTGAGGTATTGGATTTAACAAATTGGGGTTTAATTCATGTGCAAAGGAATAGAATTCATTTTTTAGTTTGCACGATTTCTTTTCAATTGAGTTCGTCTTCTTAATTCGATTTGAAAATGCTTCAATCCAATGGAAGTTTGAGCTTAAGAAGACACAAAAATCTCAGTAGATGCATACCGGATGAAGAAAACAAAGCAAAATTTAATTTTGTTAAAACTGTTTAACGTGTGATTTAAAACTCTCATTGGACACTTTTCTGTTAGTAAATTTAAAACCAATTTGCACCAATTACTTTCTTGGCTGTTAATTACATCAGAGCTTAATTGAATTAATGTGTTGCATAGGAATAATCCGCCCCTTCAGTTATACGTTGAGTAATTCATACACAAAAAAAAAATGGCGGATTGTTAATAGCGGCGGGCATTAATGAATTTATTTGTTACTCAGTTGTAAACGTTGATTAACAAGACAAAACGCAAACGGGTAAACGTCATGTTTAAACGCTACTGACTTGTAAAACTGACAGCAGACTTGTAAAACTGACAGCAGACCTGTAAAAATTTTACAAGTTAGTAATCTAGTAATTTCATTGGCCAGAATTAATGCGAAGTCTCTGTTACATGGATCACATGATATTTTAGACATTTCTTCAAGATCAATTTAAGAACTAATTATTTACGTTTACAAATGAGTAACAAATAAAATATTGTACATTATACGCCAGGTAATAGTTTTTACTGGCTCTAGGAGATGACAGGCTCGCCTGACGGCTCGCCAGTCAACTTCTCCTATCGCCAGTAAAAACTCACTTACCTGGCTAATAATGTAAAATACTATTTCATTGCTAGTTATTTTCCTTCCACCATTATTAAACAGCTTTTGGGGATGTGGCTGAATTTCAATTTTGCTAAACTAGCATTTTCTCACAGCTTGATTCCCAATTAGCTTAGTTGCAAAAGTAGCCAAATCTCATTTACAGAGTGTAATTCAATACCGTTGTGGATTAATAAAGCGATCATGTGGCTAGAGCAAAATGATTGTTTACATTTTATTTTATGAATTTGAATTCCTGTCTAAGGATTTTAACTTCTTTCTATAAAGGATTTAATTACACTGAAAAAGCTTCGAGCTAGGTGTGGAAAGATCAAGCCAGATATTTTGGACGCCTCTGTAGGACAGCCATAGGCGTCCAAAGTCTCTGGCCTACCAAATAAAACTACTGAACCAAGTTCTCTTTCTTTGGACTACACACCAGCATACCAATTACTTTCAGCTCTAAAGCTTTCGCAATGGAGCTTAATTAAAAAGTTAGGATCTTATACTCCAAATATCAAGTACTTAAACATTCGGAAATCTTTTGATTAACATTTTGATTTCAATTTTTAATATGATCTACACTGTATACGCAATCCTTTGACACAAATTGGGCAGTACCATACCATTGTATACATATTTATTAGTATACAATGAAAGTACTAACACTGTAAAAAAACCTAAACAAAGTATGAAATGATAGCATCGGCAACGTTGTGTTCACTACTCTGTGGTAAATACCTAACCTAATTTTAAAGTACCTACAGGTACTAAGTCTATCACAACAATAACCACAGCTACTATTATTAATCTAATTAAAGATAATTATACAAGAGATATGCTTAATTATCTTAAATGATAAATTGAGCCTTAGAGAATTATGACTCAACGTCTAAAAATGAATTACAAAACATACGCATATATCACCTATTCATAAAAATAAATCACTATAGTCTTCTTTGCCTAAAATGGAATAAAAATGTCTTGAAGAAAGAAGGGATTTTCTTTCAGTGAACTTTTCGAATATGGCATCTTCAATGTATAGGTATTAACAAAAATGCTGTTTTGTACAATTTCGCCAATATCGTTATTACAGTAAAGTGGACGAGTATGGATTCGAAAGGCCGGAATCTTTCGATTATAAACAGTACGGAAACTTTCTCTCGCAATACATTGGGGTTTTAGCCAAACGCGCGAAAAGATGGGAGGATCTCAAGCCAACAGATAGATTTAAGAAGACATCTACGCTAAAGCGATTTGTACGTAAGGGGGTACCAAGCAGTGAGCGTGAGGCGGTTTGGATGTCAATTTCGGGTGCACAAGAGATGCAAAACGAGTCAATGGTGCAGTACAGCTCTTTGAAGAAATACATGGAGAATACGACGATAACAGAAATGATAAAAATTGATATACCACGCACATTCCCAGACAACATATACTTTGCGAATGACAGCATTCTTCCCGAGCAGCTGTTTAACATTCTTGCAACTTTCGCGCATCACAATAAAGAAGTGGGTTACTGCCAAGGTTTGAATTATATAGCCGGCCTACTGTTACTAGTAACAAAAAGCGAAGAATCTTCCTTCTGGCTGCTAAAGGTACTAGTCGAGCAAATTTTACCAAAGTATTATATTAGAAGTATGTCAGGGTTATTGATCGATCTTGACGTATTAGACGAATTCGTTCAAAAAAATGAGCCTGCCTTACACAGACATATCACAAGAGTTGGTATGCCATGGGCTGTTGCGAGTACCAAATGGTTCATTTGTTTATATGCCGAGGTACTGCCGACTGAAACGGTTCTAAGAATATGGGACTGCATCTTCTATGAAGGTTCAAAGGTGATCTTTCGAGTTGCGTTGACCTTAATTAAAATTCACCGGCAACAAATATTGGAGGCCAGAGATTTGGGTGAAATGGTCGAGTGCTTTAGAAAAATGGGGCAAAATATTAACGTCGTTAACTGTCATCAGTTTATGATTGTATGTTGATTAATCATTGGTTGTTTAATCGTGTCATCTTCTTTTAGGAAGTTTTTAAAACCCCAAGTTCATTCTCAAACCGCTACTTGGAAAAAGTTCGTGAGAAACACTCAGCTTTACGAAGTACCTAATGCTGCTCTCTCTCTGTCAACTCTAGTCTTGTTTTTAAGAATTATTTATTTTAATAATGTGTAATTTACAATTTTTCATTAAGAATGCTTTTCTAAAAAATCCTTTGCTTCGTTAATTTTTGACGCAATGTACGGTGATCCTCCACGATCCGGATGATTAACTGCCATCACTTTTTTAAAAGCGTCTCGAATTTTCGCCTTGTTCGCCGTTGGACTTACACCTGTAACAATTTCAAACTTGGTAATCAGTCTAATTAAATGTCACACAGACCTAATATTAAAGCGGCTTCTCTCCTATTCATTTTCGGATCAAACCCACCCTTATAATACTTAGAAGAGGCATCGAATTTGGGTAACGTTTTCATAGCTTCGTTGAATGTTTTTGTTACATTGGGCATTTGTCTCATAACTTGCCGACCAATGAATCCTACTGCTGCTAATCCGAGTCCTGCGAGTATTAAGCTAGAAGACTGGAATTTGTTGTTATTAATAATATCGATTTATTTTTATGCTTACCATGCCTAGTTGATTAATTTTTACATAACATCTAATTACATTTATTATTATTACGCAAAATTTAGGTTAGGTTGTTCTTAACCTTCAGAAGTTTGATTCACAATACAAAAAGTTTGACTGGTGTATACAAACACGTCACAATTCGTTGTATACAAAGTGAACCATCTAAATTTGACAAGAAATGCTTTCGCGGAACTGGCAGCGAGCAGTCCAGCAGCAAGATCAAATTAAGGCATTACATGTATACTTCGGTCGCAACCGACTGGGAATTCGTTAAACAAGATTAATACCCATGTTTTTGAAATCAATAAAATGTCCTGAAACCTTTTGAAATATTCACAATTTCCCCACCTATTTCTAACTGCTTACCTAGGCATTTCCTTTTAAATACCATCGGTATATAATGATTTGTTTTAAAATTTTGACAATATTTTACCCAAACACCAAGACATTATTATTTCTCAAAATTTCATTGTTCCTGATAGCAATACCCGATTAAACGTAAAAGGGGCTGCAATATGATAACAAAATATGGTTCCATTCATTAACTTCTATAACAAAAAGAGAATGCCCCATTGTTATTTCTTTTAATACTCAACAGTTGTCCAAAGAAATCGAGTCAATAAATTTGATACAATAGGTATTCGGCAATGAATTTGGTGAAAGCACCCATTGGGTTATTGTAAACCTGTCTTTTGCGCTAACACAAACATAACCAAAAAATAATCTACATAACCTTCATTTTTCGAAATTTTTGAGATGTTATTCAAGCGCAATTTATTTATTATTTCAAAATTACCAATCGTTAAAACTCGTAGTTGGTCTTCTAAAAGCATAAACGCTTTCTGCAATTTATTTGGTTCGTTTAATTGCGATACTAAACCAGCTTTTTTGAGCTGTAAATTTTCAGACTTGAGCAGAGGAGAATTTGACTCTTACAGAAAAGAGACTAATATTCCGTCATTAGAAGTCGAACATTTAAACGAAATTTCCAATTTGCGTGAACGTATTAACATACCGGTCCAGGAATGGCTCCTGTTTCCTAGCTTGTTAAAGGAAAATGCCAGGCATTTGGAGGAGTGTTATCTGCAACTGAAGGAAGGAGGATTTGAACGTATAGACGCGCGAATTTTAGCTAAGTCAGTTTGTACTGGAGTTAGTTTTAATTGTAACGATGGTGTTAGTTATAGGAGATTGGTGCAGAAATCTATTCGTCTTCTCAAAGCTGGTGGTTATCTTTCTGCACATGTTAGTGTAACTGAATCATTTCTGAAACATCTCAATCACAAGTTGTCTATTGAAAATTTAAGTGAGGAAAGCACCTTTCATTTCGTCTATCGAACTGTTTTAACACACTGCCTAAGTATATCAGAATTTGTACCAAATGTACATTCACAGTTTGCTTTTAGTGTCGAGGTTTAACACAACGCAAAGCGTAATTGAGAAATTTTTTAGAATGTACCCGATAGTTAAAATCAAAAGCTTCCAAACACACTTGGAAAACTTTCAACTTGCGGATAAACTCAATTTTCCAACTGACGATATATTTCAATGCGGTTTTCTGTTAAGTACACACCCCAAAAACACATACCGATTGCTGCGGGAGGTGCCAACTTTAGCAGGCATGGATATACATGAAGCGATCAGGTTAAAACCGCGACTATTACGTATACCTTCGAAGAAGATTAAGGAAATTTACAGATGCCTTCGAGTAGGTCCTCATTTAACAGTCATTGTTTATTTCTCAGGAAGCAAACATTGCAGATGATGTGATACAGCACCACCTTAGCATATTCTTTTTAAGTCCAAATACTGTCGCATTGCGGATAAAAGACGCTCGCAGCATTCCCGAATTTAATTTCTTTATCAACGATCCTAACTTTCTCAGGCTAATCATCAACTTTGGGGAAACAAGATCAAGAATAGCGTATCTTAAAGAAATGAAGATAAAGTGCACGTCACTCTCCGTACTTTGTAAGACTAATGTATTAATTTGAACTCTTTCTAAGCAAATTTAGTTAGGCTACAAACCAGAGCAGTTCATTGCGTTTCTGCAACAAGGCCTTAATATGCACCGTCACGAGGAGGTTACAAAGTTTATTCAACAGTTACTCGGAAGTCATAGTCGACGAATTGGTGTTAATTTAAAGAAGCACGTTCACCATCGATGTGTTAACTTAAGCCGTATAGAAGATAATTACGAGTACTTGCGGGAATTGAATTTCAGTAGGGAAGCTATTATAAATGCAATTCCGGTGCTTTTGTATTCACGGTATTTAAATTCCCAACGGTAGTAACTGTATAACTATTGGATCTTGTAGGGGCAAAGTAAAGGCAGCCTATGAAAGTGCCCGTGATTACCTGAAAGGTGACGGAACTGAAATAGAGCACTTAAATTTGATATTATATTTTATGGAACGTGAACATCATTTTACGGGAAATGGTATTTGGAATCATACCGAAAATGCGTAACTTATTGAGGCTGTAGTTAATAAAAGATTTTAATGCTTGGTTTAGTTTATTTATTTATAGTAGGGAAAAAGGCTGGGGGTTGTTTGGATAATGACAACAAGAAGTCATAGATTTCCAACACAGCACGAAAGATATAGGTAACTTTGGCAAAGATCTTTAATAAAATAATGATCGATAGCACTTTGATAGTTGTGTCCTAGTTAAGATAAATGGTAGCGTAAATGAACTTTAATATTTGGAGTGGAATCACACTAGACATTTAAAAATTTGAGCGCCATAGCATTGTAACTGTAAAATATGCCACTTGAGGGCGCTTCTCATAATGTTCCTTATTGGTTGCAGTCTGATTTAATGGACTGCGCGTGCTAATGCTAACCGCGAATACTGCAGGTGAGCGACAGGGGCAAACTAAGCAAGCGTGATAGACAGAGAGAGTGAGCTCGCCTCTTAGTTTGCCCCCTTTGGCTCGCTGCTCATTTGCAGTAGCCGCGCTTAGCATTGGCACGCGCAGTCCATTTCTATATGTCGATGCAACGGACGAGTGCGGGAACGTCGACCGAACTAGATTGTTCAGTTACAGGAAGTAAAAGTTTTTAATAACGACTTCATTTTTCACTCAACGAACGATTTTCATTTTTTTTTTAATATATAGGTACGTTTTATAATATTTATTACAAAAATAAGAAAATGGAGAAAGATTTTCGAAATAAATGTTGAAATATGCTTTCAGAAGGGACTTTCTTTCATAGTCTAAGGAAATATGCACTATAAAACGATGGTTCCAGTTGAGTGGTAAATGCAAATATAGGTACCCAATGGTGGCACGACTTTATTAACAAAAATGACATCTTTGCGCCGGTATGGCGGCTATCGGGGCCCGTCGCTGCGGTATGGCAGGTTGATTTTCGCGAATGACTGGTTGAGGACTTGATGCTCATAAAAAAATACTTTACTAATACATTTTTGCTCTAAAATAATTTGGGGAGCCAATAATTGCATGTTATGAATTTTACATTGAAATCCCTATGACGCGTTACGCAAGTCACCACCCTGTATAATTCGCATATTTTCCGCGCTATATTACTACTTCGAAATAAAAAAATGAGTTATTTCGGTCCACCCTAATAGGTATATCTACTTGGATGTAGGTGGAAGATCACTTTATTGTTTCGTGTATATTGTTAGGAGGTGTCAGATTTGTCTTCATGTGTTACCGATGGGTAAACCACTGAGCAAAAATGTGTACACCAGAATTCCAAGAGTGCAAAGTAATTCCAGAATTCCAAAAAATTCCATGAGACTTCCAAAAAACTGCCAAAACTGCAAAAGAATTCCATTGCATTCCAAAAAATTCCATAAAGAATTCCAAAGAATTTCAGTCACCTTCAAAAATAAATTATGCTCCTTGTAAAACGTATAAGGTACGTCAACACATTCGTATCCATTCGATTATACCATTGAATAATAAATCTTTATTCAATGATTATACCTAGTAAAGAGCAGTGGCGTACGTAGAAATGTATTCGGGGGTGAGGGGGAGGGGGGGTAAAAAATAGAAATTGGGTTGCAGGTTGCTGATGCTGGTAGTCATTTATCTATTTATTATTGTACAGGCGAAAAAGATTAGATTAGAACGGTATTTTATTTCTTACTGCTGACAGGCCCCTTTATTGCTTTTGCTTTAATTAGTCAACGAAAACTTTGAATAATAAGTATATTTATGGGCAAAAAACCAATTTCGACAAAAAATTCAAAGGGCTGTAACTTTTGAACTAGTAGCCCAATCTTGGAACTGTTTGAAATTATGGATTGTACAGGCCACATTCTATAAGAAATTTTTTTTCCCCGGGTCGATCTGAAACAATTTTTTTTCTGGGCAAAAAAAAAGGGAGTTATTACCTTCCTTTTTTACCAAAAATCGACTGCACCAAAATTTCTCAGGAAAAAACTTTTTCTTATTAATTTGGGTGCGTAGAATCCAAAACGATTCGTACTTTTTCGATTAGACGTCTCAATCAAAAGTTATGGGCAAAAAAAGTTCCTGTTTTTAAAATTCTTATTTTTGTCATTTCGTGAAAGGCAGGACGCAGGTACCTCACCTCAGTAGCAGTACTAAGTACCTGATACCTATTTGTTATTTTGGGCATCAATGTAGCGAATTGCCGATCGATGCCAAATAGCCAAATCGCCAACACTGATCACTCACTGAATAGTGAATACTGAATACTACAGAATATTTAGATTTTAGTGACTTTAGACTTTAACCAAAACCAAAATTGCTCTCTATATATACCTATATATTATTGCCTTTATTTTAAAGTGGGCGGAGCGGATAGCGGAGTATTACCTAAATACCTAATAGGTATGATAATAACTCAATTCTTCTGGGGGGGATATATCCCCTTCATCCCCCCCGTAAATACGCCACTTGTAAAGAGCATGTCTTTGTTATATAATCTGGATCCTGTACCTATTAGGTATATATTAGCATAATAAACTTACAACACGCAATCAAGTGCAACTATACAAAACCAACATTTGTGGCGTTGACAGATATCCCGATTACCCCGGATTCCCCTTTTCTCTCTTGCTAGTTACGAGTGTCAAATACAGCCAGCAGGCTTTACGCATGTAAGTGAGCATAAGTCGACACGAGTTTACCTTCTTGTATATCCGAAACCGACATTTAAGTGGCCATACTATGGGAGGATAAACATCTTCTTACTATAAATGATTTGCCAGCTGATGACAAAATGAATTTTTTGTCTACCCAAAAGATGTTATCTTAGTTATATTTGTACAACTAATTTTGAAAGCGATACCTTTTTCATGAATTTGCAGTTTAACTATTTATTTATTTATCATCCCTTTCTTGTTCTCGACCCTCAACAGGCTTGCGCCCAGTTACCTAGAGTGACCGCATAATGCTTTTTAGAGATGCCTGTGCAGAAGGTCTTAAGTGTTGTTCTACTTATAGGTACTACTCCGGTATTTACCATATGAATAGGGAAACTGCAGGAAAACCTATTTCGGGGTAACCAGCAGACTGCTCGAAACTGGTCTAAGGTAATTCCCATCTCTGCCACAGATGAAAAATTCACCTCAACCCAGATTTGAACACCCGACCTACGGATTTAGAGTCCAATGCTCTACCACTGAATCATAAAGATGAAGCCCGAGTTAATCAAGCAAAACACTTTCAAAAGGTGTTGTACAATTTTTAGCGCAATTTCTAACGAAGTTGGGTGCACTATTGCAGCCACTTTCTCTGTCTCTCTCTGTCCCTCTGTCCAGGGCCTTAAGTACTCCTACAGTTTTCATGATATTTAGTTCGTTCTTTTTGCATTCGGTAGCGTATAGCTCTGGCACCTGAGCCAATGAAAATCTTGACGATGAAACTGCGCATGCGCAGTGTCAATTTTCTTACTTATGGAGATATTTCTTTGAAATTTTTACCAATGATGCTTTTAGGAAAAGCAAACGTATCGCATATTATAAATATCAGAATAATGTGCGCATGCGCAATATCAACTTATTGAGATATTTTTGAGAATATCTTTTTGAAATTGTAATCACAGATGCTTCTGTCGTTAGAGGCAAACATGTCTGGTATTGCAAACATTAGATGTGCGCATGCGCAGTCAGTCAGTGCCAACTTCCTTATTTATGAAGATATTTCTTTGACATTTTAACCACATATGTCTCTATAATAGTACAAGAAAAACATAGCGCACATAACCTTGGGGAAGTACTGATCAATTTATGAAAAATACCATGAAGTTACTCGCCTTAAGGCGAAATCCTTTTTACTTGTTTTGTATAGTGATCCTTAATAACCGATAGTTAAATAATATCATTGACGTTTTGTTTTATTCTAAGAGACGTGTTAAGTAGGTATTAATGTTGTGAATATAGAGCATTTTACATATAATTTATTTTTTTACAACATTTTTGGAAACTTCGAGGGAAAGCAAGGAGAAAAGTTTACTTTTATGACTGTGAAGGTCAGTGACACAATATTTTAGTTATTTTTGAGTCCTACTGTTTGAACGTTACGTGAGAGCCGAGTCTTTCTTTATCATAAGTAAAAATAAATGAACAGTTACCCTTCGAATTCTACGACTATAATCTACAAACCAAAAATGTACGAATTGCAGGTAATTATATACACATCAATAAAACGTAAGCCACAACCTAAACCATAGCTTGTAAAAAGATTTAGAAATCCCTGCGAATTCCAAATGAATCCAATAAAAATTACAAGTTAATTCCCAAAGATTTGTATGAATTTCAAAAGAATTCCATGAATTCCGCCAGAATTCCAAAAGAGTTCCATGAATTCCATAAGAACTCCAAGAGGTTGTACACCAGAATTCCACAGTGGTTTGCCCCTCGTGTGTTTCTCATATTCATAAAGATAAAAAAACAATTCAAAATATTCGTTACTTTATTATAAACTTATATAAAACGAACACTTATGGCATGATATTTCGTTACTTTATTATAAACTTATATAAAACGAACACTTATGGCATGATATCTTCTCATTTGTTCAATTTTGTTGACATTTTGTAAAAGTATCCATTATCATTATTTAGTAACACAGATGGCTTATCAAATTCAACAACCTCACCTTCACTCATAACTAGAATTTTATCAGAATCCAAAACTGTCTGTAACCTATGGGCAATGGTCAGTACTGTGCACGACTCAAACTTTTTCCGAATTGTCCTCTGTATTAAAGTATCGGTCTCCAAATCTACGTTTGCAGTAGCCTCGTCCATGATTAATATTTTATTATTACGTAAAATGGCACGTGCTAAGCATATAAGCTGACGTTGGCCCACGCTTACATTCTTCCCACCTTGGCTGATGACATGACACAACCCTAAAACAACAAACTATATCACTTCTGTACGGTAGATCAAAACAAACCTTGCGGTGACGAAGCAAATAGTTCCTTAAGTTCAACATCTTCGAGAACATTCCACAAAGCACTATCTTCGTACTCTTGAAATGGATCCAAGTTTTGCCTTAAAGTGCCAGAGAAGAGAGTAGGATCTTGAGGAATGACCGAAATTTTTGAACGTAACGCTTGCAAATTTATGCTCTTTGTGTCAACGCCATCAATTAAAATTTCTCCAGATATTGGAGTTAACCGAAGAAGGGCGTTGGCAATAGATGTTTTTCCTGCACCCGTTCGTCCGATAATTCCAATTTTCTCTTTTGAAGAAACTTGGAAACTTAAATTTTTTAAAGTAGGTGGAGCATCCGGTAAATACTGAAGGGTAACGTTGCGGAACACTATTTCCCCAACTTCCGGCCACGTAGTCGACACCTCTACACCACCACTTTCCTCTTGTTCGACGGAATCATACTCCAAAATACGTTCCACACATGTCATGTTATTTTCCAAATCCGCCGTCTGTTGCATCGCCCATTGAAGTATGCCAATCACACTTAGACACTCGGTAACAGCGAGCCCTACGTTACCACCCAGCAGCTCTATAAGAGAGATTCAACTACGTCGGTCCACTTTACAAGCGACTTACCATGATCGGAAATTACAAAACTAAGCGTGACTATGGCGAGGTATACAGCACATATGCAGTCGAGGAAATATCCGAAACCCTGGGACGTGGTTAGGAATAAATGATAGCAGCCGCTATGCAAGTCTTGATGGATGTCGAATTCCTCTCTGAGAATTGCTTCTGCCTGAAAAGCTTGGACGGTACTTAGGCCCTGTAGCGATGAGCTTAAGTGTTCGAAAACTGGACTCCGAGCTAATTGGACGTTTATTAAACAATTAAAACGCAAATAAAAAACTTACTTACACCTTCCAGTCGTTTTATATTACGACTTGTTAACAGGCAATAGGTCTTCAAACCGTACGCCATAGCACCTATTACTATTGTTGGTATTAATAGCCAGTAGTTTACAACTGCTATTAGTATAACCGAAGCGAGCGCGTACAACAATAACTGGGTCGTATCAATTGCAACAGTTGGCAAAAGCGTATCGACCGTGCCCATATCCTGCGAGAAGCGATTTATGATCCGTCCTTGAGGGTTTGTGTTAAAAAAACGCATGGTTCCGCCAATGACGTTTTTGAACATATTGTTGTGCAGTTTTTCTGATGAGTTTAATGATAAAGAGTAGAATGTGTAGGACCGTATTGACACAATAATGATGCACATGGCGGTTATTAAGGAATATAAGTAAATGTACATGTTGTTCGAGTACTGGTTATATTCCATTGACTCTGGGATGAAGATGCTGGTATTATCCTGCTTGAGAGCCATATCCTCCATTTGTGCTTTGTTCACCCTGCAATACTTTTAGTGTTAACAAATTGGACATCAAGGTGCAGAATGTGGATAGGGTAAATAGGAAACACCTGCCATTCCGACTACCCAGTTATTAATTTTTACAAGGTCGTGCATGTGTCTGGCTACTGACGTCACAGCGGACGTAAATATCAATATTTTGTGCAAAAATTTTTTCATCGTTTTTTACTAACAAAATCTCTGACTTCATCTTTGGCTCTGCACTTTTTCGTGAACCGGAAAAGTTGGATCAATTGTTAACTATACACATGACAATGCACTAGGCGACACGCCTACCCAGGAAATTGAATCAAAAATCAAAGTAAAGGTCCCGTTTTCCGTGAATAACTTGAGAACTGTTGCTCCTAATTAAAGAGAATTAAACAGCATAAAATTATCTACAAAATGATATAGCATAGTCAAAGAGTAAACTCTACGCTACGGTAATAATAATGCTAAATGAGAGAATAATAATAATAATAGTACCCCTTTATTTTTAACTCAAACGGCCGACCTATAAGTAATATCAAAGAGTAAACTCTACGCTACGGTAATAATAATACTAAATGAGAGAATAATAATAATAATCATAGTATCCCTTTATTTTTAACTCAAACGGCCTTCATAAATATAAAAGAGATTGATATTAAATGTCCATGTTTTAAGCTAAACTAAAAATTTAAATTTAACGGAAAAAAATATATATTACTTATATTAAATAAACTTAAACAACAAAATTAAATAATTTCTGATGTGCATGCTAAATGACAACTTGTTGCATGTACATCATGCTAATCATACACACCTCCATTAAATTTATGTTTAAAAAAAATATATAATAATCTTTCTTTAATTTATTTTCATTTAAAAAATGTTTTCCACTGACCGTTTGGATCAGATATTTAATCTTATTTTTAAATGATTCGTATGAGTAAGTTACCAAGTAAGTCATTGCCGTAAAATCCTTGTACCTTATTAAAAATTTTATAAGCGTTGAATAAAATCTTTTTCTTTGTAAGCGGTACATTACACTTATTGGATATCTTCCATCTGGTGGAGTAATTGTGTATGGGTAATTCCAGTTCGCTGTTCAGGTGATTATTATATAAATATCTAGCAATGGCAATAAAGTAACTGCTTTACACAGAATAACTGAGATTCATGAAAAACTAGATGAGACGGATATCTCTTTGGTCTTTGTAACATGGTTTTAATGATTATTTTTGGACCACTATAATCTGGTGAATGTAAGACGTCGATTCTCTCTCTCCCCCCCCCCCCATATTAGTATACCGTAACATTACAGAGCTGCTTGTACATATCCGAAATAAATTTTCTTTAGAGAATGTAACTTTATAGTGTGAAACATGCACATTCCATCTAAGGTATTGATCAAAATATATCCCCAGATATTTAATCTCCGTTATCTTTTTAATGTAAACATTGCTCTTGCAATTAATTTGACTACATCCAAAACAGTGAATTTTCAAGAGATCTAGCGTTTGGTGTTCAGATAGATTATACAATTTAAGTCATACAAAATGTTTTATCAAAGTTTAGACAAAGGAGATTATTATCTAGCCAATGTTTAACATAAGATATTCTATCCTGAGCTTGCATTACACTTCCTCCCAGTTCTTTCCTGTTACAAGTAATAATGTGTCGTCGGCATATGATATTAACTTAGTGTGCTTCGTTTCGTTTGCATATATTATGTAGGTATAGTAGAGGTCCCAAAATAGAGCCCTGTGGAATACCGCGAGAGACTCCTAATTCTGTGCTCAACTTTCCATTACAGTAGGTAGACCCTTTGCTTCCTATTACTCAAAAAATTGTTTAAATAGTAGACTTCCACTCCCACGTACACCACACAATTCTCATTTTTCCAACAGTATTGGAATAGACACGCAATCAAAAGCCTTGGATATAGGTCAAAAAAATTTCCCATTGTAGGAATAGAATTGTCTAGGTTTGCGTAAAGATTTGAAGATAGATTTTTTTATATGGTATCAAATATTTTTGATATGCACGATGTTACTGTGATGGGTCTATAATTTTCCATAACCTATTATTGTTACCATTAGGATAACTACCATCTGTATATCATCGATTCAAAATTATACTTAAAGGCAATCCAATATTTTCCGCTAATATTTTTATGGTTTTGGTAGAAATGCCATCTGGACCCACACTATGCGTATCCTTTAATGTACCTCGTCTGTAGTTATCTGTTTTAAAAATATGGTTGCCGGGTTCTAGTTATTTTATGTTACGTAGGTGGCGATGTGTGTGTGAGGGGGGGGGGGGGAGGCCTGGACTACAGAGGGTTTTCCTCAGACGTACGTAGCTTCGCATATCTACAAGGCGAATGCTGGAGCAGTAGGTACTCTTCCCTCTCAGCACTCTAACTCCATTCCTTCTGTTCTCATCCTTAACTTTACCCATCCTTACATTCCCGTTCTCTAGCTGAAGGGGGTCAGGAAACCCTGAGCAGCCCGCCTGTGGTATCCCTCAGGGTGTCGGAGGAATGAAACACGTTTACCTTTTCCTTTTACGAGCCCTAACACATAAATGTTCGGACACTCAAAATTTTACAAATGTTGTAACTTAAAAATCATTGTATGTTTATTTATTTTTTTTTCTTACTATAGTTATAAATTAAACATATTTAGTAACTGTAATTTTATATTTTGTTTCAAAATTAATTAATTTCAACTGTCAAATAACACAAAACACCATAAAATTAGAATTTAAAGTGACACAAAAATGTTCGGACACCACCCCTTAACAATGAGTTACATCCCCTTTGGCTTTAATAACAGCTTGGATTCGTGTAGGCATGATCGTCACAAGAGCTTTACATTGATCGATGCCAAAGGTATCCCAAATCTCTTGTAACTTTTCACTCAAAGAAGCAATATTGCGTTGCGGATGAATACGCAAAGTTTGCTTCATTTTGTCACACTGTTCCAATGACATTGAGATCTGGACTGCTTGAGGGCACCTCTAAAACACTATTATTGTGGTCTTGTAACCATTTCTTAGTCGTTTTTTCCTGTGACATGATGCTCCGTCTTATTGAAAAACAAAGTCTGCATCAGGGTATAATGTCGCAAGTGAAGGCAATCTACTTTGGTCTAAAATTGCTTGATATTTCTGAGCATAAACATTGCCATTTGTAAGTGCAATTGTCCCAGCCCATTTGCAGACATACTGCCCCACACCGTTCACCATTGGGGAATTTTACAGAACGCTTTAAGCAATCTTTGTGAAACGCTTTGTTTTCCGTTCTGATAACTCTTTCTCGATTATCGCCTACATTGATATCAAATCGAGATACATTACTAAAAATGATTTTTACCAGTCTTGATAAGACCACGCCGGCCGTTCCGGAAGCCAATTCAACCTCTTCTTTATTATTTTTGTGTTTTACAGATGTTTTTCTTTCGCCTATTTAAAAAAGTATTTTCTAATGCTCAATCATTTTAACCTAAAGATCAACTTACTTTATAAAAATCTAAATCTGATTGGTGGATCCACCTTCGACAGGTTTAGGTAGAAACATGAGCATTTGTTACTTCGTGCCATTTTACCGTAAGATTCCGTACTGTGTCTCTTCGTCCAGACTTGGCAAATGGTTATCAGCGCTTTCTGCATTTTAGGGGTAACTGGTGGCCGTCTTCCTGTGTTGTTTCCTTCAACTTCGATTGATGCTGTTTTCCCATATACTTTGTTACAATATCTACCACCGTGGACATGGGCAAATTGAATTCCTGACCCATTGTCCTAAAGGATTTTCCCGTATGAACCCAATTTAATTATTAATTGTCGAATTTCTTTCCGTGTTGCTTTGCTATGTGCCATTTTTCTTTTAACAAAATGTCAAAGTGTGCTGACAAGTTATAAAAATTATAATTTTTTTGGTTTTTATCCTGTTATACCTAGATCAAACTATCAAATATATGTGGTGTCCGAACATTTATGTGTCAGTTAATTTCGCTGGTTTTCTCATTTTTATGTTGTGAGAGCATTAAAAAAATTGGTTTTTGGTATCAAACATAAACAATAAACTTAGGTATAATACATATTTCTATATAAGATATCTGCGGCTTTATTGACATTGGACTGGTTTTATTTTTATTTCGGTTTTATTTTAAAAATGCTAGATGTTCGAACATTTATGTGTTAGGGCTCGTATAATAGTGGTGGGTGGGTACTTATAATCATTCATAGTAAGAACTTATTGGGTCAGACTTTACAAGGACCATACCTATAAATATGAATGTAAATAGTAAGGAAGCAGTATTTTTTAAGCGCCGTCACGCAGTGCCAAATCTGTGCTAGTTGCTTTAACAATGTGCGTTTTTCAGGTTAATCGGTCCATTGGGTAGATCCCGAAGAAACTAATCAATTGAAAGCCGTAACTAGAATGTATCCAAAACTCAAGGTGCACAAACAAGAAAGGTATTTATGAACAATTGTTCTATCGCGTTGCAATGTTGACGCTTTCCGTTGTGTTTCCATTCGTTTTGATTTGACTCGTTGTATATTTGAACTAGCGTCGGTCGCAGTGTATTTGATACAAAAAAAAGGCGATTTAACCACCTACTTGCCATTTTATATCAAATTGGGGGTGGATACCGAGTGCAACAGAATATACACCTGCTCCTGAAAATTCTTAACAAATTAACGTATTGCAGTTTGCTTTATTTTATTGTACAGCGCGTCATTATTAAAATACATATTTGCTTTTAGTACCTCAAGATTATCCATTATACATTGAGTTTGGGCCATATATAAATAAAAAATTCTATTGCAACAAAGAGGTACTTTAAAGAAGATATGAATCGTTTTATAATATAAAGATTATTTTACCTTTACTCTTTCCTTAGAAGAGAATCACTGAGATAGTCGGAGCACCTTTATACATATACAGAATTATGTAGGTAACAAGAACCACCCGCAATTTAATTAAGATATATGAAGATTAACCAGAGGAAGGAGTGGAATAGAAGAATTATTTTGGAACATTTGTAACACTGAAAAGTTATATATAGGTACTTACCAGTATGTCAAGAAGTAAGATCCTCCACTAATCAGTGTTTGTGTAACTAGGAACAGTATAGCAACATTAAACACTGGCAACCATCCACAAGAACTGATGTACCTTCGATATACACCTATTGATACCGATCCTACAGACTTTTGTTCCTTAGTAATGTTTTGAATTTTATCGGTTTCGTTATTTCGGAATGTACCACGATTGAGTTCATCTTCATTTAAATCATCTTTTGCAGTTGAGTGATCGAGACCTCCCTTGTCATCAACCTTTGAATCTTGTGAAATAATCGTACCATTCTCTAATACTACGAGCTGATCCACATCTTTTAAGAATAGGATGTGGTGTGTCACTAATATTACAGTCTTCCCCTTCAGAAATCCCCTAATGCATTCGTCGAATACTTGTTTCGCCACACGAGCATCTACAGAGGCAAACGGATCATCCAATAAATAAATATCGGAGTTTCGGTAAACGGCACGAGCCAAGTTTATTCTCGCTTTCTGGCCACCGCTTAACGAAGCACCACGGCCCCCTACCATTGTGTGGTCACCGAACGGTAGCGTTTTAAAATCAGCTTGCAAAGCGCAGATGCGTACAACCTCATTATAGCGATCAGTATCCATTTGTTCACCGAACAGAATGTTATCACGAACACTCGCGCAGAACAGCCAAGCATCCTGTGACGCATAACTGATGTCTCCGTTTATGTAAATTTTCCCCGAAACTAATTGCAGCTCTTTCAGCATCACGTTTAGTAAACTAGATTTACCACACCCGACAGGTCCAACTATCGCAACTAACCGGCCAGGTTTCACTGAGAAATTAATGTTCTTTAATGTGAGATCTTCCTTCCACTTAGCCGAACCGTCAATAATCTCAACGGCGATAGGATCGGTCGTACTTTCGATGCTCTCCAACTGAATTTCCGTGTTGAGTAAAAAATCCTGAATACGTTTTATCGACACAAGCGCTTCGCCACGTAGTCCGAGAGCTTGTGGAAAAAACGTGGCCATCGACAATCGTAGTGAATTATAAAATATCGTCAGTGTAAAAACCTTATCCGCTCGAATGTGATTGTGAAATACGTACACTACGATTGTCACGTACAGGACGATCGGGATTATTAATATATCGAACGATAAGTACGTTGCTTTTACATACAGCGACAGTCGGATGCACTTCATTTCTAAGCTGCAAAATATATTATATTAGTTCACTCGAAGAGGTAATAGGAAATTGAGGAGTAAACCGCGTGAGCAACAAGATTACCTACTCAGTCAGTTATCAAACATTATGGAGTATTACTTGAGCTGTTTTCGAGAGTTATTGTACAAATCAAAGACAGAGATATAAAAGATGCCTTTATTTAGAGAATTAGAGAAGCAGTCTAGCATATCTTTGTAATTGAGTAAAGTTATTATTAGCTATAGACATTGGGGTTTTTCGTCGCTTATTGTTTAAACATTTGAACATTTGGTTTTGAATTTGTATTTTGTTAATCATGGGAAAATTTACACATATACCGCTTCATAGCGAACATAATCGAAAGTATGTCTGGTGATAACAAAAACCATAGGGCATGCATTCCATGCTTTATTTCGCGAGGCATTCGCAGTCGCAATCAACTGGTGCCGTGCCCATAGGCCATAATAAGTGCTACTTTTGATCCTTCGAGCCTTTAAACGAATGAGTGCCACGTTACTGCATTTGTGATCCGGTCCCAGTAAGTGTCACACTTATTCCTTCAAACCTTCCACGAATTGATGCCTCGTTACCACAAGGGTTCCGCTCCCAGAGTGAAGTGCCACATTTTGAAAGTGCCCTAAATAGCAAGTATAAAGATAGAAAAGCGAACCACGCAAAGGCCGTAGAAGGGTTCTTATCGATCCTGAAGAAAGAAGCTGAGAGGATCCGATGAGCATCTCTAGAAGCTATGGATGTCATCAAAAGAAAAGGAAGTGAGTTAGAAACGCAGTGGGCTACCTGCAGCCACGCCCAGAACCAGGATACGATTACTTCGCCAGGAAGTTCTATAAGCAAACCCTTGAATTTGCCATGGACTACAATGAATATCTCAACGCTCGGCTTATGAAACTTATCCAGAACACATGGGCAGACCTTTGATGAGGAACAGCTATTGGAAGTATAAACAGGTGGAGATTCCCAAAATCTGGGATGTCATCCAAGGAGCCCACGAAGATATGAAGGTACGCGGGGAATTAGGCCTTAGAGGTCCACTACTGCAGAAAAAGCAGTTCACCGAATCATAGTATCGCTCTGTGAGAAGGAATCCCGAGCAGAAAAGGAATACGAAAGGGTTCCTCTCCCACAGATACAGATCCTCCAATTTGGGGGCGACTACGCGACTGCTTCCTGCTGTTCCACAAGAGGTGAGGCCAGCAATCTGCTACAGCACCTGCAGGTATGTGAAGCTAACTACAAAGATGGGTGTAAGCTGCTAACCGTTACCAGAGTAAGCGTCTACTGTTATCCAAACAACTAAGCAACATCTTTCAACAGCAAAAATGAGTTCAAACTCTCCATAGAGACTTAAAATCATCCATAACACTATTGCCGATAGCCTCCGCGCAATAAATAAGATGGGTGTACAAACCGAGTCGTAGGAACCCTTGGTAATGCACATCGCATGCGAAAAGGTGTATGGGGCAAACACTAACGGCCTTGAGCCTTCGAGCAGTTCTGGAGGTACCTACAGGGAAGGTTTCAATCGAGGGCAACAAAGCAATAGAAACTACCAACAACAGAGGCCAGGTGTAAAAATAATGGGCACGAGTATACTACACCAACTTCTCAATCTGCAAGGAAAAGCACCTTCTTCCAACCTGCAAGAAGTTTGGTGAACTGTCCACAGGGTCCCCTCGCTCCTTCCAACTCCTGAATGATTTCTACCTCTGACATCGAAGTGTCATCTATCATGAGCTCGTACACCTGTTGTTCCACCAGCTTTAAATCCTCATATGGCTCTTGCAGAAGACTCTAACTGACTTTTCTTTCAGTTACTGGTTACTTCTCAAGAATTAGATGATACAGTTCGTTGGTGCAATTCGTAAATAGTACCTGCATTAGTTTACGTTCATTCAATTTCTGCTCCATTTCTTCTTAGATGTTCTCTGCAACAATCCCTCAAAGCGAATGAACAGTACACAGTACCTCTGAAGAGCGAAGACTCCGAATTCACCAGCTGATCTCCGACTGATCCCTTAATTATGCACAATGTGCGTTCCAGCGCTGAAAACTTCACTGTAGTGTCCTGTCACGGTGGCCAAATGTTGTAACTGGGGTTTCACTACTCCTACCCGGTGCAGCTGTCTCGGAGGTTCGAAGAATGATCCAGCAATTGTAGAATTTAAACTTTAGTACACTGCGGTGGTTCTGCTTAGGATCTGCAGTCACGATCGTTGCTATAGAAACAGAATTGTCATATGTTCTGGAGGTCATTTTATATCGTGCATTTGAAATAAGAATGACAGATGTCATTAGAATGCACATTCATCTGTTTCACTTTATCTATCCTTACGGTTAAAGAACGGCTTAGCCTACTTATTCAAACTTATTAATGTAATTTTAACACTTGCTATAGAATAAATAATTTTTATTTGCAAATCTAAGGGACTCATCATGAGAGAGAGCATCGCCAAATGGTCGTAATGTAGTGGTAAAAACTTGGTTCCATTAAAGATCACTTTACAAAAGTTCACTATTTGGTGGGTAGCAAAATGCTTGTGCAGCCTCTCATTTCGGAAATCACTGTCACAATTTCAGAAATATAATTGCAACAACAACCTCAGGGCGATTTTCTTTTTTCGAGGATACTCTGTATCCAAGATAAGGATGTCTATATCATGGGGATCTAGAAAACCATTGACGATACAACGATAATCAAATTTGGGAAAAGTCTGATTACTTTCCAAGATATGCCAGATAACTTCCCGTTAGCTATTTAAACTGACGTTTTTGCAATTTTTGATTTTGTATTAAAATTCAAAATTACAATTGACTGTTCTTTTTGAAATAAAATCCCTGTAGGTAAGTATAATAAAAAGTTCAAAGAAAAAGGATCTTATAAATTCTCGTTTTGCAGATCTGGAGGTACATATCACCAGCAGACATAAACAGAGTGATTTGAAATGGCTACCACAAAATCTGCTGTGAAAATCTGATGAATGTCGATACTGTGGTTGATTTCATAATACAAAAAAAAGGAAACAAATTTGTAAGTATAGTGTTTGAATCTCTTTACAATTACATTATGCAGCAGTATTGCTCAGACTGTGTAGGTATACCAAATTGCTCCAGAGCGGTTTACCTCTAGTAAGAAACATACTTGCGAAGTGAGAGCATTAAACTTGTGGTTAACTTCTCCCAAGCGTGCATTTTAATTATATCAATTCCTGATAAAAGCTCATTCATGTAACACACTCTGTCATCTGTCCGTAAGGCCGCTCTTGATCGATACTTCGATGCTAAATTACCCAGCAAATCTAAAAGCAGGTATTATCTATCACAATAACATAGCAAGTAACTACTTACAATACATTGGTATAAATAAGAACAGTAGCAATACACCAAAAATCGATGATAAACCAACAAAGCAGTACATTAAATAAATAACAACAAAGCACTGCAGTGGGCCGACCCATAGATAATTCAGCATTAATGCACATTTGGTAAATATAATGACATCATTTGAGAGCAAGTTGATCATTTGGCCGAGACTTGTTTTATCGAATGCGGCATTATTCAACTTGAGGGCTTTACGATAGATTAGAGAACAGCACGCTATTTTCACTTTCAAACCGACCAACTGGGAATGTACCATAAGTGGATGAAACAGTGCTATGCGTAGGACAGATAGTAACACTATTCCACCTGCATACCACCGTGCCTCGGTCAGGTTAGTACGCGAACCCTCCTCCACACTAGGCATGTAGTGTAAAAGTAACTGTCCGAGGAACACAGCTTGTGCCGGCCTGCAAACTTCCCTCATAGAAATTGATAAATAACTCAATACCTTACTTCAGTATTAACTCTAAGATGGCAAGCACAAAGCCCCAAGTGATGTACTCAATACCAAATACAGAAATTAAAACTTTTAGTAACGAAGGTCCCTCATCAGTGCGGCATGATTTCCTCCATAGTACTTCTACTTTATTACCCAAATGCTCCGAACGAAGATCAGTGATTGTTTCGTAAATATCCTCTTCCTCGAATGGCTTTCTGTGTCCCTTAATGAATGTTGGTAAAGTGTACCTAAAATGATCTGATCAGTTCAGGGTACACAATTGTGTGGTACTTACAAAAATGTGGCTGCATACAAAGGGTTTGCATTTTGTCTAGGATTTGCCTTACGTTTGGTCTTGCTGGTGCTGTTCATTTTAAGTGTAACTGGATACTGATAAGAAGCTTATTAGCCGTTTTTTGTAACATCCTTTGTGCTATGGATCTACGGGTAACATCACCTCATGCTAACTTGGAAGTTTGGTACAGCAAAAAAGGTATGGCACATGATACCTTTATTCATAATTTATTCATGTGTTTACCTTTGCAGTTTTGTACCAAAGAGTAGGGGGCAACTGGAGATTAATTAATGCTTAAAATAGTCTTGGGTCAGCAGCCATACCTACATGGTGCTTCAATCTTCAATTCAGCTGCACATTTAGGCAACCCATCAGACTGCTATACATTCAAGATACAGTAGGCTTGTACCCGAAAAAGGCCCATAGACGAACACAAAAACACACCACATCTCTATAAATAAACTAACAGTCACAGGTACTTATGTCCTGATGAGAGCTAAGGTTATAAGGATTTTTGTAGTATAAGCAAGCAGGGGTAAGTTGGTCCCCGAAGTGAGTGGGCTGTTCCATAACGAAAGATAGGTACCTATTTCTTGTGCCTAAAAGCGAGTTAAAGCTTAATATACGTAAGGAATTTTATTTACGCCGGTGGGGAACCAGTTGCTCCAAAAATTTTGCTGTTGGAGGTAAGTGGGTCCCATGTATGTGGAGAAGTGGGTCTTATATTCTTTCGCCCACAAAAAAGAGACCAACTGTTTACTCTTAGTCCCTATGGTGCATAGGTATGCATATTTTTCAGAATGCCTTATTCAATGCTAGAATCTATGTTCGAAAAACCATTCCTGGGGTTGATAGATGTCGCTACACTACAGTCAAGAGGAGCTCCAGGTCGCAAATCGTTGAAGGGAGCCTTTAGAAAATGTAACATTAGCATCATGTTAGGGGTACAAGGGGTTCCTTTTTATATTACCGGACTATAGGCATGAAAACACAAGACTAGAGCAACAACATTATATTTTTCAAAATAGTTTCCCTGATTTACAATACAGGTATAACACCATTTCAATAATCTCAATAATCCAGTATAAAAATCGGTTTTTCCGCACAATGGCCCTCAACAGGTGCCAAAAGTTAATCTTTATTGTCCCCATCAGTGTTTTTTTGGAATTCGGAAATAAAAAATAGTCATTGTTGACTGTTCATAGGTCCCTACGCCGACACTAAAACTTTGTTTTTTTATTTTATTTTTATTTTAACTGGCATGTACTGTACCTAGGTAACCTAAGCCTTCTACAATATAAAGATATTTAATATTCGCTCATTCTCCCCTCGCCATTTTAAAACGTAGTCTTGGAAATGCGATGGCAATTTTCTTTCTCGTTCCAATCTTCTATAGGGTGCTTCTTTTCAATTTGGGTAATAATGGTTCTGGGTAAGAAAGCTACCGGACGCCCGTTTTGTGTCACAGCTGCACAGATGTCTTGACAACTGGAGGAGATTTCTGGTCCACACAGACGAGTAAGGAGTTGGCAATGCCTTTCTTAAGCCTAGAAAAAGTTGATGTGGCTTCTTTTGATAATGGAAACTATTCATCACAGGACACAACTCTTTTCGAATTTTTGGGAATTTTAGGACCCCTCTCGCTTTCCGTTTTAGAATAGCACAACATTACGCAAAGTTCGTGGTGACGTCATTACAAAAACCATTTGAAATCTTTCAGGTGACTTTTGCAGACCTTTATTACGTATAGAGTTGATTGCCTATAGCCAACTACTCCATGCATTGACATTGGTTTAAGAAAAGCTTCTTACCCAACCCTCCACAGGAACGCCCAGTATTTCCTACTTATTCATGATGCTCACAAAACCCATATAATTCCAGAGCTTTGAAAATGATTACGATTTTAAAACTACCTCCCCACGCAACGCACGTATTGTATTGTAGCTGTTGGATGCTGCAATATGTGGCGGTGGACCCTTTAAGACTAGTTGGGGTAAAGAACTAGTAAAACAGCGAAGACTTAACCCCAGAAAACGAATTCCCAAATGAGATTTTGTTGAGCTCCTCAATGAAACCTATCATGAAGTGCCAAAGTGAAACTAGTGCGGGAGCTACCTCATGTCACGTGCAGAGTTGGACTGGGTCAAGCATAGAGTGACCCAGTGACCCGGTGACCCAGTTAGTTTACTGACCCAGTGACCCGGTGACCCAGTTGACCCGGTGACCAGTTGACCCGGTGACCCAGCTTGACCCGGTGACCCAGTTTGACCCAGTGACCCAGCTTGACCCAGCTTGACCCAGTTTGACCCGGTGACCCAGCTTGACCCAGTTTGACCCAGTGACCCAGCTTGATCCGGTGACCCAGCTTGACCCAGTTTGACCCGGTGACCCAGCTTGACCCGGTGACCCAGCTTGACCCAGTGACCCATCTTGACCCAGCTTTACTCAGTGACCCGTCCTGACCCGGTGGCCCAGTAATTAAATTATTGTTAGGTATCATCCAAAACAATTTCAAGTAACTTTTAATTTAAAAAAAAACTTCCTCAATAATATTCGGCAACAAGCACGTAGCCCAATTTCATTCAAGAGAACTAATACCTAAAAAAATCAAATGCATTTGTTTATAGTTTGTGGTCAAGTAGTCAATGAAAGTATTTAGAGAAAAGATTTATTTGGATTAAGCTAACTAGTAGAAAAAAATTAAATGTGAATGAACACCTGTAAGCAAACTGGTAAGCCCTGAAGCAAAGAAATAACATTATTCTAATACAATTCGGGACATGGAAAGTTTTTTACGGCAGTATTAAAGCAAACATCACAGAAATGGCAGTTGTCAAGCAATCGAGTATTATTTTCAACAAACCAGCATTTCATTTATTGCATAATCTGTACACTTGAACCGAGGGCACTGACTTAACTGCGTTATTCAATCAAACTAGGTGACTGGGTCGAATTGGGTCCCCGGGTGAAATTGCGTCGCTGGGTCAAACTGGGTCACTGGGTCAAATTGGGTCACTGGGTCAAACTGGGTCAAGTTGGGTCACTGGGTCAAACTGGGTCAACTGGGTCACTGGGTCAAGTTGGGTCACTGGGTCAAACTGGGTCACTGGGTCAACTGGGTCACTGGGTCTAACTGAAAAGAGTACGACGTGACCCAGCGACCCAGTGACCCAGTTTAATTTAGTGACCCAGGTGACCCAGTTGACCCAGTGACCCAGTGACCCAGTCCAACTCTGGTCACGTGTGCAGGTGTATGTCCCCTAAGTTTTTGAGCGGATCTTTATATTAAACACGTATAGGAGCTTAAAAAAACATTGGCCATCGAAATCATGGTCATTTGGTTGCCATCTTTAAAAATGGCCGGCACTTGCTAGACTTGTTGTCCAAGTACCTATATCTTCCCACACAATGCTAAAAAATTTTACTGATTTGAAGGCAAACAACATGATAACACGATTCTCCATTTATAGCATTGCAAAAGCTTCACTTTATGTGAAGATTGTGTTACGTTCTTTTTGCTCGTAATTCAAATTTAGTATTATAGTATTCTTGCTCTTATTTATATCCTTACGCCATGTATCTTCTTTGTAATCTACAAGTTTAGATGTAAATTGTTCCTGTAGTAAATTGGTTATTATCTTAGTATACGTTTCTTTCACATAGTTATTGGTTTTGCCGACGGAGGACGTGCAGAGTGTTCTTTAAATTGTCGCACGTACTTCTTTTTACAAAGACGAGAGAAGAATACACGCCATTACAGTTACTCGATTTTTTTCAGCCTTTTTGGGATTTTTATTGATGCTGTATAGGTTTAGTGAAATTTTCTCTTATTATTTTGCTTTCGGCACTTCCATGACGCATTTGCAGATGCATTTTACAAGTTCTAAGGCCATTTTCAAATGTTAACAAAAATTACGCATTTACCTTTTGACTTTGAATAATCATTTTTTGCCTTCTTACTTCCTGCTTACGTGTATCTTCATTATTACCTACCGGATTGTGCGTTCTACATCTACAATTTAAAGTCAGAATTTAACTAAATTCGAGCTTTAACTCATAATTCGATTAAATTCGGAATTTAAATTTAAACTCAGAATTAAGTTAATTTAGTAAATTTACAGAGGACTGACAGAAAGGCATGTGCAAATATCAGTGAAACTACTTGGACAAGCCCGTCCTCTGCATTTCGTCTAAGTATAAAAATAGATATATTGTACGCTGTTCTAATAATTTATTGTCATCAGCAGTTATGTGCACTGCTCATTTTCCGACCACTTAGCAATTTCCGCGAGTTTCGCTCCTTCAAAGACCTCCATATTGGGAATTTGACGATCGCAGTTGTTGGATAATTAGCAGCTTGTAGAACTGATGAACAACTTCTTAACCCATTTTCGTTTCTTGTACCAGTAATTTTCGAGTACGATTCATGCACAAAAACAACAGGCTTAGTAAAGTTTTATTCAAAATGGAAAAAATGAGTTAACAACTTGTGGATAATGTGCGATGATGACATACTATGTACTATGTTGATGTTTGTTAAACCTTTGATACATTTTATAAAAGTATCCGTTGACATTATTAAGCAACACAGATGGTTTATCAAACTCCACCACTTCACCTGCATTCATAACTAGAACTTTATCAGAATCCATAACTGTCTCTAATCTATGTGCAATAGTAAGCACTGTACATGTCTCAAATTTATTTCTAATCGTCCTTTGTATTAAACTATCCGTTTCCAAGTCCACATTCGCAGTTGCTTCATCCATGATTAATATCTTGTTATTACGCAGAATGGCACGTGCTAAGCATATCAACTGACGTTGACCCACACTTACATTTGTTCCACCTTGGTTAATAACATGAGATAAACCTGAAACAAGACACTAATAACACTGTATTGGCGGATAGAACTCACCTTCTGGTAGGGATGTAAATAATTTTTTCAGTTCAACCTCTTCGAGAACATTCCACAGAGCGCTATCATCATACTCTTGAAATGGATCCAAGTTTTGCCTCAAAGTGCCAGAAAATAGAGTAGGATCTTGAGGGATGACCGAGATCTTCGAGCGTAACGCTTGCAAACTTATGCTCTTTGTGTCAACCGCATCAATGAGAATTTCTCCAGACATTGGACTTAGCCGAAGAAGAGCGTTGACTATTGATGTTTTTCCTGCGCCAGTTCGTCCAATAATTCCAATTTTTTCCGTTGGGGCAACTTTGAAATTTATGTTTTTCAAAGTAGGTGGAGCATCCGGAAGGTATTGAAGCGAAACGTTGCGGAACAGTATTTCTCCGTCCTTCGGCCATAGTTGAACCTCTTCACCGGTAATTTCTTCTTGTGCGATTGACTCGTACTCCAAGATGCGTTCCACGCATGTCATGTTGTTTTCAAACTCCGCCGTCTGTTGCATTGCCCACTGAAGTATACTTGTCACGGTTAGACACTCGGTAATGGCGAGCCCTACGTTGCCACCGAGGATATCTAAAACGAGGAGTTTGGCAGGCCAGTGATTTTGTAGGTGACTTACCACTGCCAGAGATAACAAAGCTAAAGGTGACGGCAGCAAGGTATATTGCGCATATGCAGTCTAAGAAGTAGCCAAACCCTTGTGACGTGCTTAAGAATAAATGATAGCTGCCGCTATGTAAATCTTGATGGGCGTCGAATTCTTCTTTTAAAATTGCTTCAGCTTGAAAAGCTCGAATAGTGCTCAGGCCTTGCAGTGATGAACTTAAGTGTTCAAAAACTGGACTCCGCGCTAATTTAAATATCATTACTAAACGAAGATTGCAACCCTTAATTTACTTACTTACACCTTCCAGCCTTTTCACATTGCGCATTGTTGGTATACAAAATGCTCTCAAACCGTAGCATAATGAGCCTATTACTACTGTCGGTATTAATAGCCAGTAGTTTACAATTGCGATCAGTGTAACTGAAGCAAATGCCGATACCAATAATTGAATTGTGTCAATTGCAACAGGTGGTAGCACTGCATCAACAGTTCCCATGTCCTGTGAGAATCGATTTATTATTCTTCCTTGGGGATTTGTGTTAAAAAAATGCATCGTTCCACCGATAACGTTTTTAAACATATTGTTGTGCAGTGTTTGAGATGATTTGAGTAACATGGAGCAGAATGCATATGACCGTATGCATACAATAACCGTGCAGGCGATGGTTATAATGGAATATGTGAAAATATGCATGTTCTTCGTATCTTCGTTATACTCCAAGATCTGTGAAACATTACTGGAATTGCTCTGCTCTGGAGACGGTGCTTTGGTTTGTGCTATGTTGACCCTATAATGAAAATAAAGGATTTGTGTATGACCACCTTTAGATAAAATTTGAACAAAATTTCATTACCCGCTTGAACACCGTAAGATCATGTTTATTTTATTAGTGTCACTGACACATATTTATTTAGGTACCTATTAATTTGAAGTGCAAGTGAATTCTAAAACTTTCAACTTCAAACTGCAAGCAGTCACAAATTAAGATTTAAGGCTGAAACAAATCTCACGTTTCAACCTTCAAATCTTCTTTGGAGTACATAAGGTTCATATTGTGTCAATATGTAAACGCTCAGTTTTAAGTTTTCAAACTCCAAACATTCAAATTCAATTAAGGCTAAATTGTTGAGCCTTCTTCTGTTGAAACATCAAGATTCAAACTTTAAATTTAGCTTTGAAAATAGTATCAATCCCAGAACCAAGTATAGCAAAAAAAAGCTCAAAGGATCTAAGCATCACGATTCAAGTGACCAGACTTGAGTTGTTTTCCCTTTAAAATGTAAACTTTCCCTTGAAACTTTCAAGTACGATTTTTTAAACTTAAAGCTCCATAATAGAAACTTAGAATGGTAAACTTTAAACTTCTTCAAATTCAATTTGCGAGACGAAGGTTTCAAATTACAAATTCAACTTTTTTTCAAAGACTTCCCATATCAAATTACAAATGTCAAAATATCCCTAATTCGTGACAACCTTCAATTACCATATTTCAATATCCAAAAATTTACGGTAACTTTTTCCACCCAGAAATACAACTTATGGCTAACAAAGTTGAATCCATTTACGTGAACATATCAAATCCTTACTAAATAGCTTCATGCGTGGTAAATTTATAGAATACAGGATGGCTTCAATCAGCAGATTGACACCGATTGCACAACATAATCAGACACCAGTATTTTAAGTCATAATTTTAGAGGTCGTCGTCTGCCAGTTTTTTTTTATTTGAAGTAGCACAAAGACAAGATAAATCGTAAGAGTTAATTAGTTTGCTTAACTATCATTTTGAAAATAAACTCTTCATTTACAATCCAAACAAACATTTTACAATAAATGCTCCCGACGAACCGCCGCTGCCCTAAAGAGGAGCACCTGAGCGAGTAATTACGCGTTCGTTTTTACGACTGTCTTGACGATAAGGATTGTCCATGTTATTATGTACCAGTCGATTATTAAACCTTTCAGTGCGAGCACGCGTTTTCATTTTATTTAAAGAATATTTTAGAAATGTGGATAGTGTACGACCGCCTTACGCGGCCTTTTTTAATCTATCGTTTAGCGGTGAATCTAATTATTGTGTGAACTAATAATAATTGATTGTGTTTGTAATGAAAAACGAGATTGGTACGAGGTGGTAACGAGACCACATTTTTTTTCTTTGCGTGACTATTTTCCGGAAGAGAGGGTGAGCGAACGATAAATGAACGTACTCGAGACCGAGTGTCCACGGGAGCGCGAGCTGTTATTAGAGGTTAAATGGGCATCGGTTTACCGAACCCAAAGTTGGCCGATTCACTGACAGAATATAATAACGTCTTGATTATAATCGGCGTAGTTCATCTTATAGGTCTGTGTTATGTACTAACATAATTGGTAAACTTAATTTCAATTACCAATAATTAACTGCCAAACGCATAGTTGGGCTAATTTTTAATTAATCATAATTAAGTACAATGCCTGACTTCGACAACGTTAAATTAAACCACTTAGATTTGTGAATTATAAACAAAAGCGATATTCAATTCAATATAAAGAACCTTTGCAATGATGGATTCGAACTGAATGTAATTAACCGGTGCCGGGTACAATTCGCATTTCACTTCTTTTTTATTAACACATTTTTACATCATTCCCTCTGTCAATGGTGCCGTTGACCACCTGCACGAACGCTTGCTTTACAAGTTCCTATCCCCATTCTTTAACTACAGCATGAAACAATTAGGCAAATTTTTCACTTTTATTGCTTAACCGTATTGTGTTTGTGCGTTGTGCCCCACGTCATAAATTATTCTAGTTTATGTGCTTAAACGCGTAAAAAGTGGTTTATACGGAAAAAAGGGTACGTTACGCATATTAGTAGTGACGAGAATCTAACACAAATAGGTGTCTGAATTAACTCGCCTACGATAAATAGTCCATTAAGATTTTTTAAATCTAATTACAACACAAACACATGAGTAATATTTAGATTTCGTAATCTAGGTACCTTCAGAGGTACCTTCTTTCATTACATTTGGAAAGCTTTTTGATGCATTTAAAAATTTTCCTATTCCTCTCAAAATTTCAAAGGCTCTGCTATTGTTGAAAATTAGTACACTTCAAGAAAAACGACACATGTAGCAATAGGCATCACTTGTCAAATAACGGTTTAGTTTCACTGGACCCCAGTGTTTGTTTTTTAATTCTATAGCGTCTAGTAGAGGAGCCCATGATGCTAAATGGGGATTTACTCCAGAAAAAGTTATATGTATGATGTAAATCTCTCCACTGGTGAGGCGCGCGTCTACACTTTTTTAACAATGTATATGTCGTAGTCTTTTAGTGAAATCTGTCATTTCACGAAAAGCCTAGTCCGAGGCCTAGTCATTTAGTGAAACGCTGACAATTTGTACGTGTGGGGTAGTTTTCCTTCCGCTTCTAGATCGATAAGGGATACCATTTATCGATCTTGAATGGGAAGGGAATCCAATCGCTTGGTCCTGGAAAGTACACTGTGCCACAGTTTCATATAAATGACTAGGCGTTTCGTGAAATGACGGATTTCATTAAAAGACTACGACATATACAACAAAATACGAAATACTCGAGTGCGTCAGATATTGATAGTGTATATACCCCACGTGTTTTTGATATTGGAGGTATGTTAATTTACCGGTTTGCATGTGGAAGAGGCTATACGGATCGGTAGAAAACGCAATGAATTTTATTAACGATGTGTCCCTCACGTCATGCTCAAATCGTCAAATTATTGAAATGCACAGATTTCAACACGTAATCAGCCCACCTTACTTTAACCTGAAGCGCTCGAGTAAATCCCAAAATACCCCATTGGGCTCCCCTACTAGTACGGATTGTGGTCTTCTTCGACCGCGTCCAAACTACGACTCTACCTTAATTTCAGCCTTTAAAACCACTTACCAATACGCCAAGAAATAGGATCCTCCACTAATCAATGCCTGCGTTAATATGAACAGCACAGCAACGTTCAAAAACGATAAAAATCCACAAGAAGCTATGTACCGTCGATATACACTTTTTGACACTGAACCTTCAGATTTTTGTTCTTTGGTAACATTTTGAACCTTGTGTGCTAATTTTCGAGAGCCGAGTTCTTCTACGTCAAAGTCATCTATCCCCTTGGAATAGTCAAGGGCTGCCTTTTCATCCATTGAACCTTGAGAAATTATCGCACCGTTTTCTAAGACAATTAACCGATCCACATCTGTCAGGAATTTTATTTGATGTGTAACTAGCATTATAGTTTTCCCCTTTAAATACCCTTTAATACACTCCTCGAATATTTGTTTGGCGACTCGAGCATCGACCGAGGCAAGAGGGTCGTCGAGTAGGTAAATGTCGGAATCTCTGTATACGGCGCGTGCCAAATTTATTCTCGCCTTCTGGCCACCACTCAAGGAAGCGCCTCGTCCTCCGACCATGGTAAGATCGCCGTATGGCAATGAATTAAAGTCACATTCTAGAGCACACACACGCACCACCTCCTTGTAACGAACCTCGTCCATTTTTTCGCCAAACAAAATGTTATCCCGAACACTGCCACGAAATAGCCAAGCATCCTGCGAGGCGTAACTGATTTCTCCGTTTATGTACAACTTTCCAGAAAACAAATTCAGCTCCTTCAGTAACACGTTTAACAAACTTGATTTTCCGCATCCGACTTGCCCAACAATTGCGACCAACTCTCCGGGATTCACCGTCAAATTAATGTCTTTTAATGTGAGATCTTCCTTCCATTTAGCATTACCCTCACTAATTCGAATGGCAATCGGATCGGTTGTGCTTTCGGCGTTTTCCAATTGAATTTCGGTATTCAGCAAGAATTCGTTGATGCGCCTGGCGGAGACGAGTGCTTCGGCACGATAGCTAAGAGCTTGCGGGAAAAATTTTCCTATGGATAAACGTAGTGAATTGTAATACAATATCAGTGTAAACACCGTATCTGCCCTAATGGTATTATGGCACACATACACTACGATTGTTACCCAAAGAATGATCGGTATCACAACTATATCACAAGACATGTATGCAGCTTTTACATACGTGCATAGCCGAATATATTTCATTTCCAGACTGAAACATATAATGAGCGCACTTGTGTGGGAACTTGTGCGAACATACTTGCGAAGCGACAGCATCAAGCTTGTAGTTAGTTTTTCCCAAGCGTGCATTTTGATTATTTCAATTCCTAGGATAACTTCATTCATGTAACACACTCTGGCATCTGTCCGCATAGCAGCTTTTGATCGATACTTGGATGCCAAGTTACCCAGCCAATCTAAAAGCAGACTTTAATACTAGGTTGTCGCCTTTAAGCAAATACTTGCAGTATGCTGGTAGAAATAGTATCAGTAGCAATACGCCAAAGATTGACGAAACTCCAACATAGTGATACATTAAACATGTAACTACAAGGCATTGTAGTGGGCCCACCCACAAGTGATTTAGCATCAATGCACATTTAGTAAATATGATCACATCATTCGATAGCAAATTGATCATTTGTCCAATGTTCGTTTTGCTAAACGCGGCATTGTTCAACTTGAGCGTTTTCCGATAGATCAACGCGCAACAAGCTATTTTGGCTTTCAAACCGATCAATTGGGTGTGCACGATGAGCGGATGAAATAGCGTTATTCGCAAAAATGAGAAAAAAACTATGCCCCCTGCATACCATCGTGCCTCCTCTTGGGTCGTATGCGTGTTAACGTCAACAATTGGCATGTAGAACAGTAGTAAGCGCCCGAGAAACACGGCTTGCGCAGGCCTGCAACTCACTATAGTATTCGGTAAGCCATTCAATTTAGCCGTACTTAACTACTAATTCTAATATGGCCAGAATTATTCCAGAAGTAATGTACTCGAAACCAAAAGCAGAAATTAAAACTTTTACAAGCGAAGGTTTCTTCTCCACGCCACTTGCTAGATCCCATAATATTTCCACCTTGTTCCCCAAACGTTCGGACTGCAGATCTCTGACTGTTTCGTAAAGATCATCTTCCTGGAATGGCTTTTGTTGTCCCTTAATGTAAGTCGGCAACACATACCTAAAAAACGATTCTACATTAATTACTAACACGCAGACGAGTGACACTTACAGAAATGTGGCAGCAAGCAGAGGATTTGCATTCTGTCGAGGATTTGATTTACGTCTGGTCTTACACGTGTTATTCATTGCTACCGTGTTTTATGTACTTACTCAAGTTTTGTGTATGTCTACTGATAAGCATTCATTTTCTGTGTTAAGTACCTAGGTACCCAATACAATTATCTTTTGTTTTAACAATGATAGTATTTAATTGGGACCATACTTTAAGTGGGTGTTTTGTTTTCCGGTACAGGTTAACTCGCAAACTTATAAGTATATAAACTTGGTATAGGACCATTCTAAAAAAGGCGAGGTTAATTCAGTTTCTTTTTTTTAGGTCTTACTACCAACCAAGATAAGTTAGTAAAAATCGTCAAATTTTCGTGGAAGCAGACTGTGTCCTAGATTCAGTTTGTTTTAAGTAGTCCGATAGCGGGTTCAGATGGATACTGGAGGAGACTTGAAAACTCAGGGAAATTCCACCAACCCCTCTTTATTCAACACACCATGGAACTTGTCTTCGGTACACTGAGGTACCGGTACGTGCCCTATCTTAACTTTACTAACCTATTGTTAGTTGTTTTTAGGAATTTCAAGCTCAATTGTTGTATTTATCTCCAACTTGAGGTAGCATCTTGGTCGGATCTTCATCAACTTAAGAAACCACTAATCAATCTGGTCGGTAATGAAACTCAAGAATAAATACAGAATGGTTTGTAACGAAGCACCCTGTTTCCGCCTGGTCTCGGCAAAATTATTAAGATTATTCTTGCAGCCTCCGAAAGCTGTTATACTTTGGAAGATGAAGGCGAATTAATATTTTGAATTTTGAACGCCGTTAATTAATTATTAACTATTTTAGTTTCCAATAGTAAGTGAAAACCAGGATAGAAACGAGTTCCAAATCGAGGTGTTTGATTAGTCTTGCAGCGTGCAAGTGTGTAGATAATGACAACAGTCGTTGTGCCGGAAAAACTCCAATTAGGCCTAGGCGTTAATTGGATTATCGCATATTGAAGTTTGAACGCGCCTAATTAGGTAAGCATAATTAATGATGGATGTTCAAAAGAAGCGCGCTTAAAAAACCTGACGCCCGAAATATTTCCCATATTTTTCCGATATCGGGTGAAAGGAGTAATTAATTAAACACAGAATTAATTTTATTCGCTTTCGTACTGAATACAGATAATTTACTTTTGCCGTTGAAATTAATTTCTCCGTAACGCTTTTGCATCCTTTGCATTGTTAAAATAGTAGTGATTTCAGTTACCGTTTTAGTGTTAACGTCTCATTTACAACCGAGCCGTTTAGCTTTGTTTTTTTTGCAGCAAATTTCAAGGGTCAGTGGTTTTGAATATAAGCCAGATTAAAAGTCTGGTTTCCGAATGCGAGTGGCCAAAGATTCCCCTAGTTAAAGCTCTGAAATAGAGGAAAAAGGAGGGCACGCATCTATCGTCTTAGAGAATAGATCTTTTGCGAGATTTTTTTGCTTTTATCCGGATCATAGCCCATTGATCCACGTTAATTTAACCATTTAGATAGAAAGAAACCTAATTACGTAAAAATAAGGATTAAACAGGAGTATGCGCTTCTCGGCAAGAGGTCTATCATGGCATTTTATATGACTACACAGAGTACGACCTTGTGTAATAGAAGGATTATGCATAGGTTAAAACAATCTCTTAATTGTGCAAGAAACGAAAATTATTTTTTGAAAAAAAGCAAAAGTTAGTGGAACAGCGGCAGATTAAGTGTAGAAAACGACTTGGGCGACGACAAATTAATTTCGTTCTACAATTGCGCAAACTAAAAATAGAATACGTATATTCATATGAAGCTAAAGAAGGGAAAGCGTTAGACGGTCCCGCCCCTATCGCATAATGAGCTTAGCTGATCGCAGTCAAATGGCACAAAATCCTGTTCGCGCGCTCCAATTTTATCTTATTATTGCCACTTCTATTTGAAGAGGAAGAAAGGCGCCAAAGTAAAAGACGCGCGAGGCTTTGAACACTTGCTTCCAACCAGCAATTATCTTTTCGTTGTCGAAATGCATAGTTTTTATCAACAAAATCATATAAATCCGCATTTCTTTTTATTTAATAGAATTAATTTTTCGTACAGCACGGTTAAACAGCAAATCACAAAACACGAAACAGTGTCAGTGTACTAGTCACTGATGTTGACGCTATCATCAAAAATGCGCGTACTAGGTGTTCCCGTGCTCGTCTCTCAATCGCATCGCGCTTTCCTGAGATTCTTTCGATAGGATCAGAGTGAGCGAAACGCGAGCGAGCATAGCCCTAGAACACCGAGTGCAAATGAATGCGTTTTAAAATATGAAAAGATAATTAATCTATTATCAAAAAAGACGCATCCTGACTTAAGGAAAGCTGAAACCGTATAGAGCCAGTACAGATATCTAACAAATCCTAAAGAAAATTCATCTACGTATTTCGGGCCATTTACCAATTCCTGTAACTTCATATACCGCGACTACGGGCCTTGACCTAGGGAAATTTTTTAGAATAATTCAATTTATTTTATACAAATACCCTTGTGTTATTTTAGCGGGGAATGTAGTTGGCCGCCAAATTACATCTCTAATGTTTGCTTTTCAATTTGCGAGAAGAAACGGCAAACGGAAAACTTAACGTGCAGAGTATCTGTCAAAAAACGTTATTTTGTGTTATTTAGTATGGGCAAAATAACGGTTGCTACAGATAACCTGCACGTTTAACGTTAGTGATACATCACAGGGCCGAATGTGTGGGAATCTGGTGATTCAGAAACATAGGGGTTGCGGCAAATTATCTGACAGAGAGTGGCAAACCACGGAAAATGAGAGGACAGTAAGACGACACAAGACGTGCTACTCAACCTATAATGGCAATTCATAGAAAAACTTACATTCAGATAACACTCAAATATACACTACTCTTAGCACTGCTCCATAGTACCTTTACTCATCAAATTCAACAAGAAAATCCTATCCGAAGCGGACCTTCCGTGACATGGTCTAAATAATTTTTCGGTAACTTCGTGAAACTGTAATTGCTTGTAAAATTTTAAAGGACTATGCGTAATTATTATTTAATGGATATACATATTCATCTTTCGATTGTCTACTGTAATTAATACATACATAATTAACAGCGTCTTCTTATATTTGTAATGAAATTATTTTGTATTAATTGAACTAGATGTACAAGAAACGGTAATTACCGTGAGGAGAATAAAGTAATACAATACATTATATAATTACAGTCAGGAAAACAAAGTCTAATTACAAATCATTTCAATGCTATCAACCATAGAATAATTTTAGCAGTGATTGAATTTCTTAGTAGCTAACGTGTGGGTTTAGTGTGATTAGGTAATTAATCTGACATTATATTTTCGCTAGCATAGAAGACAAAGTGCATTTTCATAATGTAAATATGTATTAAATTATTAATGCTAATCTCCAAAGTTACATTGTTCTTATATTGTATGTGACTGATGTTAAGTTTTGTAAGAAACTTCGCAACATAAATTACCATTTCTAATAGATTAACGAACTCGTCGGAGTTATTAGTCCTTAGCTGTAATCGAAAACAATCCAATCCAAAATTCGCTTACGTACGGAAGGACGGGCACACAAACACAACGAAACGGTGCCATACCTACCCAGTACCCACCAAAAGGGGATAAGAGCCGGCGCGTTACCCATTTGCACTCATTCTGGGAAAAAATATACATAATTTATTATATTAAATTTTCAAAAAAACATTTCATAACCCCACATCGTGATTACATAAACTAGTTTTGCTACCTTTGTTCGAAAATTTTCCCATTTTTAAATTCAACCTGTTTAAGGTTTTCTTATATGCTTTTCCAACAATTCAAATTTACTTGCCTAACAAGTGAATTGCATTATAGCTAGATTTAGTTCGGAGTAGTTTTCATTCGTTCACTGCCATGGTGCACGCAGGCAGGGCTTTCTGGACAGATCTAACCTGCACTGTGAAAGATTTTAAAAAACAGTTATCATATAACTATTTTTAGCTCACTTTATAGACTGTTAATCCATATACCTAATCTTAATCATTCAGGAAACGTGACATTCTAATCCACCAACGTCAAAAACATGTTAATTGTGTTCAAAATTGACTTAGCTAAGCGCATCTTTTTGCGAACAAAGTGCTTTAAAAAAATGAAAGCGGTAGCAATTCTAGTCTGAATAAAAAGACAATTTTGCGCAAAACTCATAGTTCGTTTCGTTTTAGTGGCGAATTGTAATAGACATGAATTCCAATAATAGCAACAAACGGAAAGGAAATCCTCGGCAAAACTGCAGCTTCCTGTCTTCGGCTTCATTTTTGTAAGTAGATACATCACATGTATTTCATCTGTATTTGTGACGTATTTTTAGTTACACCATTCCGACGTTTCTTTATGGACGCAGAAAAGGTTTTGACGAGGATAACATGTACGAGACCGTGGACGGATTCCGTTCAAAACTGTTAGGGGATAAGTTGGAAAAACTGTGGTGCAATGAACTGAAAAACGCGCTTAGGACCAAGCGCGCGCCTTCCTTACGAAAAGTTCTATGTCGTGCCTTTGGTTTACAAATGCTTACGTTTGCGGCGTTATTACTCGTTATAGAGTGCGCGATAAAGTAGGTAGATATCAAATTTTGGTCTCGATTATTCAACAGGTTGATTTTAGGCCTGCTCAAGCGGTAATGGTGGGCCGTTTGGTTTCCTTCTATACACTTGATAATGTGAATACTGGAGTTTTGCCATATGCCTTCGGCATAATTTTTTTGACATTTCTAAATACAGCTCTATTTCATCCATATATAGCGAACTCTCAGATGGTCGGATTGAAAGCAAAAATATCGTGCGGGTCTCTAATTTACAGGAAGGCATTGAAACTGCATTACACAGCTTTGTGCAAGACCAGTGTGGGACAAATAGTCAATTTACTTTCAAACGACGCTGTCATACTTATAAGATTCTCTGTAATCGTGAACTACGTTCTGATTGCTCCCGTACAATGCCTCGTCGTTACGTACCTAATGTACCAGGAGGTTGGATTTTCAGCAATAGTTGGTGTATTAGTTATCGTTTTGTGTACACCGTTCTATTGTAAGTAGTAATTCTTCAGTTAAACGCGTTGTTATACATAGCTCTTAGATTTTTTGAGTAAGGGAGCGTCCAAGTACAGATTGAAGACAGCCATGCGTACAGATGAGAGAGTACGCTTTATGGCCGAAGTCATTTCTGGAATGCAGGTGATTAAGATGTATGCTTGGGAAAAACCAATGGAAAATATTTTAAATTCCCTTCGTAAGTAAGTATGTACTTTCATGTATAACTGTCATAAGTTCGCTTCAACCCATTATCTCATTTACAAATGCCATACAATCCTTTTCAATAGTACACAATAGCAAAACTTGAACCATGATAACCGAATATGTAAATTACATTCATTAGAGCTTAATAGTAGGGGAGCCCAATAGGGGATTTTGGGATTTATTCGAGCGAGCCAGATTCCAGATTAATGTAAGGTGGGTCAACTGCATGTTGAAAAGTGTGCATTTCAATAATCTGATAATTTGAGCGTGACGCAAGGGAGTGGGAAGGTAACAAACTTCAGTCAGCCTGCTGAAATAAATAAATGAATAAATCAACCCCCACCATGAAAAACCGGCAGATTGAGATATCTCCAATATCAGACACACTTGGGGCATATACACTAACAATATTTGATGCCCTCGAGCATTTTCTTGTGACTATTTTTACGACATTACTACCCCCCCCCCCCCCCACCAGTGTAGGGATGTACATAATATAACTTTTTTTTTCTTTTTACAATCTCATCTACAAAGTTCAAAAGTCCTCATTTAGCTTCGTGGACTCCCCTATTATAAACCTGTGCTTGTTTTTATCCAGACATATTGAGCTTCTCTTCCAGTGTTTTAGAAGACAAGTAATAATGCCAATTTCTTGAACACATTGAAACAAACAAAAGTTATAATAATAATACTAATAAAAATAGATTATGGTTTAGTTCATCTTTGGGCTTCCCTAATTGACTTTGACTATTGAAAACGGTACCCCAGGATGCTGTTGTTTTTGTCTATATGATTCTCAATTGTAACGATTTACCAATTTCTTTGAAAATCGTGTAACAAATTTTACCCAATGTGTACAAAGAATTTAATTTTAATCCACGGTTAGCTCCACATAAATTTTACAGTGATGGGTCTAATGAAAATGTCTCCTTTTTCTCTTTCTGTTCTGCTTTTTGTATATCAAACGCTTCTGACGTAGCATCCATGGGATAAATGCGCTGAATAGGTCGTAACAATAACCCGTGTTAGGTTTTAAGCCACACCAACCGAATTTTTCCATCTTGGCCTCTCATACTGCAACGACTTTTACTAAGTGACTGCGAAGTCACAATCTGGAGGGAGCAGTGGCGCATGGACATACATCTGCTGCAATGTATACAACTCTTTGACAACTGGATGTTTCCCTGGTAATACATAAGGATAAGTTTCTGTATCGGCTCTTCTGGCAATCTTACTTTCTAATTACATTCCATATTCCTCATTACCCTCAACGTAGACAGGCTTTGATCATCTTCCAGAAACGATACCTCCTGGACGATTTTGATTAATTTTCTTTCGGCCAGTTGAATTTCCTCTGTTGTCAATTCCTCAAACCTCCGGTTATTCTTATCCTTGCAGTTGAAAGAAAACCTCCAATGTAGATAGAATTTGTCAGTATCGCAAACATGCAATGCGGAGGATACCTTTTCTCATTTCTTTGAGGGTTTCTTCTTCGTCGGCTCGATGATAATTCTTAGGCGCGTTTTTCCCCTCTAGAGCGACCCGTGACAACTCGTAGATATCTTCGAGAGTTACAATCGCGCAACTTTACGTTTTGCTCTAGGTCTAACCGAATAGACTGTAGAAGACCTTAAATGTGGAAAATGCGCAAAACACTCTTTTCGAGAGGGGCTCTCACCGATTCCCCCCGGGGTCTCACACGCACCCCTGCGTAAATACGCTCCTCCACGTCGCCTAACATCCCAGAAAGTGGAAATTTGACTTGCGGTGTCGTTTCGAGCGTTTCCGACGATTTTTTTTCCAAAAGTTTCGATTTTTTCGCTTCTTATGACAGCTACCCCGACGGCAGCCGGAGGAATTTTTTCAATATCATAAAAAGACCCAATTATCGGAACACGCTTAAGCGTGCGGCGCGACGCCCTACTCGAAGCGTACGGTAGAGGCGAATTTCAACGAGCTCGCGCACCTCGGAGGCGACGCTCCCCAGCCGCCCAGGGGAATTTTCCAGGTGCTATTTTCTCAGAAACAATCCGAATCTACTTAAAGAATTGAGAACTTGCCTCACTTTACTATTGAACAGCGACCGTCAACAAGTAACGAAGTAAATGTACGTTCTTCCATCTGTCAAAGTTAACGGTCATGTTTTTAAAGGTGCATTTAAACGGAAATTAAGGTATGAAAATCGTAGGTAAGTGTTTGAAATTGACTATTAGAAACATTTAAAGTGCTTGGAATAACTGCCGAGTGAATAAAATGTTTAAGTACATTGGCATATTGTAGTTATGTGGCAACGGTGCATGCCATTCGACCAAAGGAAATTCCATCGTCCTTTATGGTGGTATTGTGCCTCAGCTAGGTTGTTGTAACCTGCAGTCAACTTCACGTGAATCTGCGACTCCCAAAACGTCAAGCTATCATAGAGCTGCAGAAACAGAAACTGACCGAAACTTTTTACGACTTGACTCTATGAGGTCCAAAACACAGAATTTGCTACCCTCGCGACCCCAAAACGAATTTTCGGGTAGTTAATTCATTCGTAGCCAAGAACGGAACCCCCCAAAATTCTTCTCCGGATTAATCCCCACCTATCTTTCTAAATTATTCGTGAAAATCCCTAGTAAGTTGCTAAGATATCACCTTTGAGCTCATTTGTTTTAGCTATTTTTCCAATCTTGCATTCCCACAAACAAGTCTGATTTTGCAGTTTGGAGCACGTAAATGTAATTAAGCTAAAAGTATTTTAAAAAAATGTCCATGAAGGGTTGCTATAACACGGAAATTAAAATGGTTTAAATCCTGTGGTAGTTTTGCGCTTCTTCCAAGTTATACGTATCTCCGAAACAACCAATTGGCGGTTTCTTTACATTCGGCATTCAGTAACAGGTCATCAGACAAAAACGGAAACATTGTAGACAAAGTCGAAAATTGACACATTTTCATGGGACTTTTAGGAACCTTCTTCTTTTTACAACCACAAAGCTTGTACGCCTGTTTTTTTGCAGATTCGAAATGAAATACATCACTTTGTCCTCTTACACCAAAGCAGTATACCTTACACTCGATGTTCTGCTAATACCAACCAGCCTGTACGTGACCATACTGGTATACGTAATACATCACCAGTTAACTGCCGACAATGTATTCAGCCTAACCGTTTTTTACACTACGTTCCACTTTACAATGGCCTGGAGCTTACCGCAAGGGCTCTGCGTTTTAGGCGAGACACTTATTTCGATCGATCGCATTACCAAATTTCTTACAAGTGCGGAGATCATACTAAATGACGCCGAGAAGATGGTCGCAAATTCCGGCGCGATTGAAATTACCCACGGTACCGCTAAGTGGAATACGAAAATTACTTTAGAAAATATCACGTTTGCCGCCAATCCTGGTTCTTTGATAGCAGTGATTGGACAAGTGGGTTGCGGCAAGTCTAGTTTAATTAACGCGTTGTTAAAGGAATTGCCTTTAACTTCCGGGAGGATTTCGGTGAATGGAAGTGTTAGTTATGCGCCACAAGACCCTTGGTTGTTCGGCGGAAGCGTACGTGATAATATCCTTTTCGGACAGAAAGTGGATCTGTTGCGATACAAAGAAGTGATTCGTGTGTGCGCCTTGGAGTGTGACCTGCAGCTGCTACCTTTTGGTGATAACACAATCGTTGGAGGCCGAGGTAGTTCACTCAGTGGTGGTCAGAAGGCGAGAATCAGCTTGGCACGTGCGGTCTACAGACAGGCGGACATTTATTTATTGGACGATCCCCTCTCGGCTGTGGACCTTCGCGTTGGTGAGCAAATATTTGAAAACTGCATTAAGGGCTTTTTGAAGGGAAAGACTGTGATACTCGTTACACACCAGCGACAGTACTTAAAAGATAGGGATCGTGTAATTGCGCTTGAAAGTGGCACAATCCTCTCAGAGATAAACTGGAAGGAAGCAAACGTGTTTGCACGTGAACAAATCAGCGAGGTTGTATCCCCTGCTCTTCAATTTCAAGCATTAGATGGTAAAACGAAAGATGCCCAAAATAAAGAACAAATTTCGCGTGGTTCGGTTTCTAAGAACGTGTACTTATCATACTTCACTTTGGGTGGAGGTATTGGATTTACTACCCTCACTTTATTTTTGTTGCTACTTTGCCAAGTTTCTGTAAGTTCCAGCTCCTACTTTTTGGCATATTGGTATAATGTTCATATGTTAAAATGGAGCTGAATAGTACAATTTTAGGGTAAACGCTGTGGACCTGGGTAATGAGACCGCTGCTGGACAAAATCTCGAAGCATCATCAGCATCCAATCAAAACATTTACATATACTCCACAATTACTCTCTTTTGCATTGTAATTGCGTCTGTACGTGCCTATGTGTTCTATACGTTATGCCTGAAATCCTCCAATCGAATGCACGGTAATATGCTTAGTAGCGTTCTTCGCGCGACCATGCGATTTCTCAACACAAACTCGCATGGAAGAATCATAAATCGGTTTTCTCAAGATCTGGAAACTGTGGACACTCAACTACCGACGGTGTGTCTCAACGCACTACAGGCGTTTATAGGATTCCTCGCCTGTATAGTGATAATTGCAATGGTAAATTATTGGTTTCTTTTATCATCATTTATAATTGGAATCATGCTGTACTTATTAAGAGCCTTCTGTTTGGTTACAATTCGAAATGTTAAAAGGTTAGAAGGCATAAGTAAGTTTTCAAACAAGATCATAACCAGTTGATCATCATGTTTTATCAGCTCGCAGTCCAGTGTTCGAACATCTGGGCTCGTCATTACAAGGATTAGCTACCATTCGAGCGTTTAAGGGCGAAAAAATCTTGCAGAAGGAATTCGATCAACACCAGGATCTGCACAGCTGCTGCCACCATTTATTTCTTTCAACAACTGAGGCTATGGGCGCATTGTTAGGCTACGTTTCCGGTATCTACGTCGCAATTGTGACATTAACCTGTACACTCATTGGCAATGGTAGGTTTCGCATGTGATTCATCACCCATGAATACGATTCGTAGGGATGCTGGGTGGAAATGTCGGACTGGCCGTGACCCAATGTTTACAGGTAGCCACCTACATGCAAAGAACAATTCGACAATCCGCCGAATTGGAAAATCAAATGACCAGCGTAGAACGCATCTTGGAGTACGACAAAATCGAACACGAAGACAGTTTAGGTAGAGAAGCGCCAACGCTTTGGCCCTCAAAGGGCGAAATCGCTTTTCACAATGTTAATTTGGCGTATTACTTGCAAGGTCCGCTCGCATTGAGAAACATAAGTTTCAGAATTATGCCGAATGAAAAGGTGGGGGTCGTTGGAAGGACCGGTGCCGGAAAATCGTCAATTATCGCTGCCTTGTTTCGTTTAAGTTACTTAACCGGAAAGATACTAGTGGATGATGTCGATATAAACAATCTAAATTTACGTGAATTTCGGTCAAAGATATCGATCATCCCTCAAAGTCCGGTTGTGTTCTCCGGAACGCTAAGAACCAACTTAGATCCCTTTGAGGAATTTGAGGACTGTGACTTGTGGTCTGCGTTAGATAAGGTGGAACTGAAGGAATTCTTTTCGGCGCTTCCTTTAGGTGTGCCGAATCAGCTTAATTTTGTTGTAATGATGTTCATGTTGCAGGTCTGGATTTTGGAATTAGCCAAGGTGGGTCAAACGTTAGCGTCGGACAACGCCAATTGATATGTTTGGCGCGTATCATTTTACGTAAAAATAAAATACTAGTGATGGATGAGGCAACTGCAAGTATTGATCTTGAGACTGATAAATTAGTGCAAAGGACGATTAGGAAAGTTTTTGAAGATTGTACAATAATAACTATTACGCATAGATTGGACTCAATTATGGACTGTGATAGAATTATGGTGATAAGCGCCGGCGAAGTGGTTGAATTTGATAGACCTTCAATTTTACTTAAAAATAATGAAGGACATTTCTACAAAATGACGCAACAATTGTGAAATAAACAACCGTTTTAGTACAAGTAATTACATAATAATTAGAACAACTCAATTGAAAGCTTTAAATAGCAAATATAATTTAAATCAAACTTCTTCTTTAATTTAAATTCACATTTGCGTTCTATAGAAGAAGGAAAAACTGGTTGCATGAATTCTACTACTAGGGTTTTCAAATATTTAAGAGCAACTACGATCCTTGAAAATTTTGCGAGGGTCCCAAAGAGTCCTTAAAAGCTTTTATTAAAGGCATTGGTGTTTATTAGCCCTTATGCAATGCTCCTATAAAATCTATGGTCTTCAAAAGTAGTTAATAACATTGAAAATCTATAAGATTATTCAAGAACCCTACAGTTTTAAAGAGCTTCTAAGGGACTTAATATGTATTTAAAAGCCTTCAAAAGTGATCAAAAGGAGTGCTTTTGGATTCTTTGAGAGCACTAAAAGATCCATTAGTAGTCCTTTAGTCTTTAAAGTAGTCTAGAGCATTTAATCTTTTATGAGCCTTTAATAATCTTTAAAACTACTTAATTCTTGAACCTTAAAGAGTCTTACGAACTATAATGGCATCTATCTAAAACCTTTCAGCCCTGTGATGTACCACTAACGTTAAATCAATAAAAAAAAACGTCATTTTCCCTATACTAAATAACGCAAAATAACGTTTTTGTCAGATAACCTGCACGTTAAGTTTGACGTTTTTGATACATCACAGGGCTGAATGTTGACAGTTTTTAAACGTTTTTAAAAGTCTTCAATAGCTTTTAAAACGTTTAATAGTCATTTCGTTGAAAACCCAGCTTTGAAAACCTAAACCCCTTAAGTAGCTTTTAGGAGTCGTTTAAATCTCGATAAATCTCCATCGTCCTTTTAGCATTTGAGCAAATACCTTTCCTTCGATATGGAAGCAAGCTAAGATACGTACAATTCCTAAAGTAGAAGCACCAATAAATATCTTGCCAATGCTATCAAAGATTATTGAGCGTGTTGTACTGAGGCAATTGCAAAGTCATCTTTTTATGGAGATATTTCTTTGAAATTTTAACCATCGATGCCTCTAGTAAAGAAAAACGTAGCGCACATAGCTATTGCCTTTTGGCAAGTATTGGTCAATCCATGGAAAATGCGCTGAGTTATTCGCCTTAGGTCGAAAACGTTTTTACTTGTTAATAATATTATTAATAATTAGGTATGTCTAGACCACGGTATCGTAAGAATCAGTGTGACAGAGGTCGATTGGATGGATTGCAAGAAAATTGCAATTAGTTTTCAGGTGGACCCAACTAACTTTATCTTGGTACCTAAATAAGACTGACCACTGTGGTGCTGTCCTTTACACCGCATTTCATTTAATAATAATAATAATAATAATAATAATAAGAAACACACCACGTTATCACAACCCACTCGTACTCAACCCAAACGCAACAACCTTAACAGCACTACAGGCTCACAAAATACTGTAATGTCTCCACCAGTAACCCATGCAACCACACAAATACAACCTCAAGAACAAAGAAACACAAGAAATACAAGTAACGCAACATGCACTACAAAGACAGGTCCACCCAATAAAGTTACACGTCTTAGCACAGTTAAAAAACATAAAACTCATTCTTCACAGAAACACACCACGTTATCACAACCCACTCGTATACAACCTAAACGCAAAAACCTAAACAGCACTACTAGCTCACAAAATACTGTAATATCTCCACGAATAACCCAAGCAACCACACAAATACAACCTCAAGAACAAAGAAACACAATAAATACAAGTAACGCAACATGCACTACAAAAACAGGTCCACCCAATAAAATTACACGTCTTAGCACAGTTAAAAAACACAATACTCCTCTTTCTCAGAAACAACCCACTCGTATTCAACCGAAACGCAACAACCTTAAAAGCACTACAGGCTCACAAAATACTGTAATATCTCCACCAATAACCCAAGCAACAACACAGATACAACCTCAAGAACAAAGAAACACCATAAATACAAGTAACGCAACATGCACTACAAAGACAGGTCCACCCAATAAAGTTACACGCCCTAGCACAGTTAAAAAACACATAACTCCTTCTTCACAGAAACACACCACGTTATCACAACCCACTCGTATTCAACCCAAACGCAAAAACCTAAACAGCACTACTAGCTCACAAAATACAGTAATACCTCCACCAATAACCCAAGCAATAACACAAATACAACCTCAAGAACAAAGAAACACCATAAATACAAGTAAGGCAACATGTACTACAAAGACAGGTCCATCCAATAAAGTTACACGCCCTAGCACAGTTAAAAAACACAATACTCCTTCTTCTCAGAAACAACCCACTCGTATACAACCGAAACGCAAAAACCTTAACACCACCACAGGCTCACAAAATACTGCAATATCTCCACCAAAAACCCAAGCAACCTCACAAATACGACCTCAGGAACAAAGAAACACCATAAATACAATTAAAAAACACAAAACTCCTTCTTCACAGAAGCACACCACGTTATCACAACCCACTTGTATTCAACCCAAACGCAAAGCCAAAGAAACACTTACACAATAAACTCCATTTAATAAAATTACAGGAATTATTATAATGATTTTTTTTTGTTTTGTTTTGTTTTCCTCTTTCCTGATAGCGTTGGCTATTGTGCCCATCAATAGGTATGTTGGTAAGTACGAATTACATACTATCTCTAGATGTCCAATGTACGTGTGTGATTTTTTTTTTTAGACCCTACATAACTTCGTCAGACACAGACACTAATCGTTACTTGATTTTAATCCGTGCGATTAGTTAACCAGGCTAGACCTGAGTTCTCACAAGAAACACCGACCATAATAATAATAATATATATTTGCCCAACAGATACATAAAAGATCCAATTAGAGGACAAATGGAAAAAGTTAAACTTATAATAATTCGAGAAAGTAGAACAGTAACAATGAAAGTAACAAACAAACAAAAAAAAAGATAAATAACACGCATGAAAAGTAATTCTAAGTAATACTAACTCTATGGTAATACATAATAAGTTACATGAATAAACAATTCAAAAACTTAGAAACTGATTTTTTGACAAATGTAAGATGTCATACCTATTTGAATACATATTACAGTTGTTACATACATTATAGAGCGGAGACTCCTTAAGTAAGTTTGACTTCGAAAAAGGTAGATAGAAGGTGTCATTACCGCGATAACCGTAACGGGGGACGAAAAAATTGAGGTACTGAAGCAGTACACAAGTAAAAACCTAAAACGTAGTATGAAGTACCTAGGTATCTAATTAAGATATAAACCATATTTTGACAAGGACTTGTGATAAGAAACGACTAAAGTCTGTTAGTAAAGCTATACCCACTAATATTTTCGTCGAAGTGAGTAAACTGACGTATTTTCAGTTTAAAATGTGACAACCAATTGGTGAAAAATCACGAAATTGAGGTATGAACCCAGTAAATAAGTCTAGGTGTGTGGTATCTCGCGTATTAAATTTCCCAATTACTTCGTGTTCTGTGATTTATTGAGGAAAATGTGTTTTGTATCCTATACCTCAACAAAACTATAAAACTATAATGTTTCATCATCATTGGATTATTGCATTTTGTCGTTTCTCTAACAAAATTGGTAAATAGATTACTTTATTAAGGCAACCAACCTATCCGAATATAGGTAGTTACGTTTGTAATTAAAGATTACGCTCAAATTATGATATACTTATCTAAAAGAATATTTCCACAAATGCTATCTTGTTTTATATCTAGGTATATAGAGGCACTTGTGTGAAACGGATTTACTTAAGGTGATCGGCAACATTGTATCATCGTATGGATTGCAGAGCATTTATGTGTTATCTGCTAAATTTTTAAAAACTTTCGATACTATACCACTTTTTGTACAGTCTATACTTCTATAGGGTTCACTGCTGCCATAGAAGAAATATGTATTTCCACAATTGCTGCTGCACACCTCATTATATTGATATTCAGTTATATCTAAATTGGAAATGATAATAACTGGTACCGCAGGGGCTCAGTTTTAAGCCCCATTTTTTGTAGTCGCAAATGAGGGATCATATCTAGAGATTTCCGGGATTCAAAATCAACAAATAGGTCAGAAACATTAGGAATTCACTAAAGAATTACATTGGTCCAGAATAAGCTACAGTTTCTCGGAATGAAGTGCCCTAAATTTGTATCACTTTTCAATTTCGATTCCATTAGGAGGTAATATCAATATTTTATCTCTAATTAAGATTCAAAAATTTTCAAAAAAATTAATGCCTTCATCTACAATGGTATTATTACTAGGTTGCAACTATCGAGTATAACACGACTAAAGAAGAAATGAACAGTGCAAGAAATATAAAACGTAAACACAACCCTCGGCAAAATGCAAACCCCTTTTCAGCAGCTACATTTTGGTAAGTGCATAATGGTGAAGATTTATTCAGCGCGCCTTTTTTTCAGTTATACCCTACCAACATTCATTAAGGGTAGCAAGAAACCTTTTGAAGAGGATGATCTCTATCAGACTCTTGGCGAACATCAATCGGAAACGTTGGCCAATAGAGTGGAAACCCTTTGGAAAAATCAGGAGAAACCCTCATTGGCTAAAGCGTTAATGTCAACTTTTGCTTTTGAATATATTGCATTGGGCTTAGTACTGGGAACGTCCGAATTAGTGCTGAAGTGAGTAACATTTAAATTGTCGAATATTTCAAAAGCGAACTTTCAGACCGGCCCAAGCCGTATTTCTTGGACGTTTGCTGTTGTACTACATGCCCACAGCTTTTGTTGAATTGCGCATAACGCTGTTTGAAGCACGCATTTATGCTTGCGGCATCGCTTTAATGTCGTTTTTATATGTGTTGATCTTCCATCCGCTTATGACAAGTCTACATTTAGTAGGATTGAAAGCGAAGATAGCGTGTAGCTCTTTAATATACAGAAAGGCCTTAAAATTAAATAACGCGGCTTTTAACAGCACAAGCGTGGGGCAAATTGTTAATTTGGTTTCTACGGATGCGCCAATGTTTATTGTGTGTGCGTTCCTGCTCCACTACCTATGGATTGCTCCAGTGCAATGCATTATAGTCACATACTTAATGTACCAGGAAGTTGGTTTTTCTTCCATTGTAGGCGTCTTGTTGCTATTTCTCCTTATACCAACTCATCGTAGGTATTTACCTAAGATAGCAGTCCTATGACCTGTGCGGTTTTAGATTTATTGGGAAAGGTGGCGTCGAAGTATCGATGGAAAGCTGCGTCACGCACTGATGATAGAGTGTGTTATATGGATGAAATCATTTTAGGGATCAAAGCAATCAAAATATACGCATGGGAAAAGCTAATTAAAGGAGCTTTAGCTTCGCTCCGCAAGTACCAATCGACTATTTTAATTAAATAAATAATTCTTCTTCTTCTTTTGTAGCCTTGAGGTGAAGTACATACGGTTTTCAATGTACCTCAAAGCGGCCAACATCTCGTTCGATGCACTGACGATACCAATCGTTATTTATGTAACTATGATAGTGTATTTGTCACACGATGAGATAAGAGCGGATAAGGTGTTCACATTGATGGTCTTCTATAACTCGTTAAGAGGCAGCATAGCATCCGTGTTTCCCCAATCAATCGCTTATCGTGCCCTGACACTTGTGGCGATAAAGCGTATTGAAGAATTTCTGAATCGCCCAGAAATTGAGATGGAAAGCATCGAAGGCACAACGGACCTGATTGCTGTTAGAATTGTGGAAGGTTATGCAAAATGGAACGAAAATCTTACTTTACATAACGTTAACTTAACGGTGAAACCAGGCACTCTTGTTGCTGTTGTTGGCAAAGTCGGTAGTGGAAAATCTAGTTTGCTAAATGTGGTGTTGAAAGAACTTCGCTTAGTTTCGGGAAAAATTCATGTAAATGGCCAAATCAGTTATGCCTCCCAGGATGCTTGGCTATTCAGTGGAAGCATTCGCGATAATATTCTCTTCAGTGAAAAGACGGATACCAAGCGTTACGACGACGTAGTGCGTGTATGTGCTCTCGAAGATGATTTCGGTTTGTTCCCGATGGGTGATCAAACCATAGTGGGAGGACGCGGTGCTTCTTTGAGTGGGGGTCAAAAGGCAAGGATAAGTTTGGCACGCGCAGTTTATAGAGATGCCGACATTTACTTACTGGATGAACCTTTTGCGGCCGTTGACCATCGTGTTGGTAAACGAATATTTCAACAGTGCATTAAAGAATTTTTGGGCAGAAAAACTGTAGTGCTAGTAACGCATCAACTGAGCTATTTGAAAGATGTCGATGAAGTAATCGTAATGAGTAACGGTACAGTTGTCTCTCAAGGCCCATTCTCTGAGAACAACAACGTCCTGAATTGCGCCAAGGATCAAAGTAACCTCAATGATGAGATAGTGAAACAACCCAGGCTAGTGGGTGGAGAAGTAGACATAACTGAAGACACCAACAAAGAACAAACTTCGGTTGGATCTGTATCAACTACCGTCTACCGGAAGTATTTGGCAGCAAGTGGATTTTTAAACCTAATGCTGGTTGGACTACTCTTTGTATTTGCACAGGTCCTAGTGAGCTCTGCACCTTACTTCTTAACGCATTGGTAAGTATTGCAACCGGAAAGCCATGTTTATTGCTAATAAACTTTCCAGGGTGAATATGGCTCAAACTGTACAAAAGTTCGCTAACGTTAGCAACTCTTCTGAAGCCACACCTTACGAAACTTATTCAAAGACGGTGTACATCCACATCTATTCCACTTTAACATTCGCATGTTTCGTTATCGTTTCCTTGCGTTCTTATTTGTCTTTCTCTCTGTTATTAAACTCGTCCCAAAAATTGCACAATAATATGTTTAACAACCTAATTGGTGGAACCATGCACTTTTTTAATACAAATTCGCAAGGGAGAATCTTAAATCGTTTCTCACAGGATATGGCTGCCGTTGATACTCAACTACCGAACATTGTAATCGATACAACTCAATTATTATTGGGCGCACTGGCTTCAGTTCTCCTGGTCGTAATTGCGAACTGGTGGCTCATCATACCTACACTCATAATAGGTATTATCTCCTACTACCTAAAAAGCTTCTGCCTGTTGACGGCCCGGAACATAAAACGACTGGAAGGTGTAAGTAAGTCGTCACAAACACCACTTCCTTTGTGTAATAATGTGTCACTCAATCAGCGCGAAGTCCTGTGTTTGAACACCTTAGCTCATCGCTGCAAGGCCTCAGCACGATCCGAGCTTTTCAGGCTGAAGCAAAACTAAGGGAGGAATTTGACTCGTATCAGGATTTACACAGTTGCTGTTACCATTTGTTTTTGACCACCTCACAAGGTTTCGGATACTTCCTAGACTCTCTCTGCTCGTTATATATTGCCGCCGTGACACTTAGCTTCGTTATTTTCGACAATGGTGAGTCTTTTCCAAGCGATTTCGGTGGTTTCTAACAGCATCTTTTAGAAGCGCTTAGTGGCGACGTAGGATTAGCGATAACTCAATCGATATCGCTCATCGGATATCTCGAGTGGGCAGTGCTGCAGACGGCGGAACTTGAAAATAGCATAACATCCGTAGAACGCATTTTAGAGTACGATTCCATAGAACAAGAAGACAAGTCAGGTACAGAACCGCGCAAATCGTGGCCAGAAACTGGTGGAATAGTTTTTCGTGACGTTTCCCTTCAGTACTCCAGACGAGGTGCTCCCGTTTTGAAAAATGTAAGTTTTGAAATTTCTCCAACGGAAAAAATTGGAGTTATTGGAAGAACTGGTGCGGGAAAATCATCAATTGTCAATGCTCTTCTTCGACTAAGTTACACATCCGGAACTATTTTAATCGATAACTTAGATATAAAAGGTGTAAATTTACAAGCATTAAGATCAAAAATATCAGTTATACCTCAAGATCCGACGCTGTTATCTGGTACGTTACGGAAAAATCTGGATCCATTCGACGAAATCAATGATGGAGCTATATGGAATGCTCTTGATGAAGTTAATCTGAAACAGTTCATTGCATCAAAACCACAAGGTACATTTATTTGCATTATTCATAAGTAGCACATCTTATGGACATGGTATGTACGTCCTCATCTTGGAGAGATGGATGTATCATTGTCTGTTAAAATGTACACCCCAGGCAAATAATTAATATTGTTAATTATTATAGGATTGTGCTATCCAATTACACAAAGCGGAGCAAATTTAAGCGTTGGTCAACGTCAGTTGATATGTTTGGCACGAGTCATTTTACATAATAGTAAGATATTAATCATGGATGAAGCAACCGCGAATATTGACCTGGAAACGGACAATTTAATACAGAAGACAATTAGAGAAAAGTTCAAGAACTGCACAATATTGACTATAGCACATAGGTTACAGACGGTATTAGACTACGATAGAGTTTTAGTGATGAAGGCTGGTGAAGTGGTTGAGTTTGATAACCCGTCTGCTTTGCTTAAAAATTCCAATGGATACTTTTATAAAATTCTGCAGACATTACAAAAGCCCGATGCGACATCTTGAATACACATTTATTTCATGTTTAATAATCGTTTTATTTTTTAAATTTAAACGCATCGCACCGCCATTCTAGAAAACCGGTAGGTTTAGTCCAAAATTCGGCGGACTTTTACGTCCAGGGAAGAAATTAAAACAAAATGACGGTACACGGTGGCGATTGCCCTAACGGGAACGCAAGCAACAAAGCATGAAGTAGCTGTAGCTACAAGAAATCAAATGCATGAAAGGCAAAGCAACCTTTCTAATAATTAACGAAAGGGAAAGTATCAAACCCTTACACCATATAGTACAAAGTACGCTTACCTTTAAAAATAAACGGTACAGTGATAAAGATTCTCAATGCAATATACTCGAACACACCGAAAAAAGCCAAAAGATCCTACGGCAAAAGATCTTCTCTAAACAACGGCTTTAGCTCTTATATAATATGGCCATTTCATGGGAAGATCGGCGGTATTTCCAACCGACACAGCGCAATTGAATAATAACGTCAAAACAATAAAACGTCTTTAATTAATGACGCCTCTCCCTGCCTGATAAAAATCTGGGATCGGTCTTAAAATGTTTCTTAATTAAGCGCGCATCTGGCAATATCCCATTGAAATTGGTCTCACCGGAAAGTATTAAAGCTGTTTTTTCGGGCCTTCATAAAACCAAGCTGCGATTTCGAAACGGAAATCTTCACGCGAGTTTCGTGAGTTGCACAGTTAAAAAGAACGAACGCCCGGTGTCAGTTTTATTCCCTCAGAAAAAAACGGTTTATCGCGAAATTAAAAGTTAGTAAAAAACCTTTTACGTCGAGTAAAACGCGTTCCTTCGGAGAAATTGAAACATCCGTACTCGGTCAAGGATAAGTTAATTAAGCGCGCTAATATATTTTTACGCCAAAAAGAACTATTGTTAAAATTCAGTACAAAGTTGTCCCAACGCTACTGAAACCAAAAGGGAATGAACCTTTGTCCTAGGAAATCGTGGCGATAAGATATCGATCAACTTCCGCTAATAAAAGTAGGTGTCAAATTTTGATTTGGTGAAAGTTCCTCCTTTTGTGTTAGAAAAGAAGCTCGTTCACAGTAAACTGTTGTGATAGGGAAAATCTTGCTTGCCTACGTCATAAATGTAGAAGTTGATGTTCGAAAAGTATTGTATCACACGAGACCGCCCTGGGGCATATTTTGTACGAACATTATCATCTACTGAAGGACATTTTTATAAGAGGGACTGTACTTATGTTTATTTAACATTAAAGGTTGTGCAACTTTAAGAAAAATGATCGTAAATTATTAAGGAAAATTTGAATTTATATGTTCTTAAAGATATCAATCTCTGGGCCAGCTGAAGCCGTTAGCATTTCATGTATTTTAAAACTAATGAACCCGTTTGGATCTGATAAAAAAAAGTTGTTTTTTGAAATTTCAAGAAAGAAATATTCCAAATTAATGGGTCCATTCCGATGACTTATAAGGTGAATTGTCCCATATATTTGTATTTGGTTCGATACTGAGTTATGGGTAGGTAAAAAGATAGTGATCAAAAAAATTAATCTTCTAAAATCAAAGCAGAAAAACTGGTATACTGAGGAACAAGAAGACCTCTAAAATAAGTTTGCTTCATCTTGTATATTATATAATCTTAATAGGGTTCGACTACCCGATAGCAGTAAACATCAGCAACATTGTTCACAGTGAATTGTTTAGGTAAAGTTGTTTAAATACCGAGACCTTTTGTGAACTTATAAATTTAGAGAATTTTACCTTGGACTCTGAGAGCCGAATTGTACTTATTTTACATTTTATCTCAGTGACCTGCCTACATACAATGAATTATTAAAATGAAGTGCCTCGAAAAAATACCTACTTATGATAAGGATAGATTACGTTCAGTAGGTAAACCTAAAACAAACACTAATTTTTATCAGTTTGACTAGAGCGCTGAGGACGGTGGATTTTAATTACCTCACTACATTTTGTTTAAACAATTTGTATATACGATATTCAGGGTCGAATCGTGTGAATGTGGTATTTTCGGTGTCTAAGTGATAACGTGATACGTTTTCAACAGTACTGAATGCACTAACGTCATTACATTTGGACTAAAGTGCTTCACCAACGAAATTGCTGCCTAAATAATTCTCTGAGATGATCTGCAATTTCCGTAGAATCGTAAAATCCATATATAAACAAATTGTGCTTTAATTTTGACATTGTCTTTTTACGCGCAGACCCAAGAATCTCAATTTAGCGATGTGCGTATTAACAAAACCAGTTGGACAAATAGACGCCAACTGTGTCACTATTAGTCTTGATCAGTAAGGTTTAAAACAAGGATATTAAACAATTATGAATAGTGCCAAAAATATAAGACGCCAACAGAATCCTCGACAAAATGCCAACCTCTTCTCCGCAGCTACTTTCTGGTACGTCTCACATATTTTAGATCTGCATTGCATGACTGTTTTAGTTACACTTGGCCAACATTCATTAAGGGTAGTAAGGTACCCTTTGAAGAAGATGATCTGTATCAAACGCTCAGTGAACACCAATCCGAAATGTTGGCAAATAAAGTAGAAGCCCATTGGAAAAATCAGGAATCATTGACTAAGGCGTTAATTTCAGCGTTTGGTTTCGAATTTCTTACATTGGGGTTGATTCTGGCAGCATCTGAATTAGTACTTAAGTGAGCTAAAGTTCCATTTTACCAACCACGTTTCAAAAGTGAAATTTCAGGCCGGCGCAAGCTGTATTTCTCGGACGTTTGCTATTGTACTACATGCCTGATGGGGATTCGCAAGTAACACTGTTTGAAGCCCGCATGTATGCTGGAGGTATCGCTCTAATGTCGTTGCTATATATATGTAGCTTTCATCCACTCACCGTAAATCTACAATTAGTAGGTTTAAAAGCAAAGATCGCCTGCAGTTCGTTAATATACCGAAAGGCCTTAAGATTGAATAGTGGAGCTTTTAACAGCACAAGCGTCGGGCAAATTGTTAATTTGATCTCTACAGATGCACCAATGTTCATTCCCAGTGCGTTCACACTACACTACCTATGGATTGCTCCAGTGCAATGCGTTATTGTCACATATCTAATGTACCAGGAGGTTGGCTTTTCGTCCATTGTTGGCGTTCTGTTGCTATTTCTTCTTATACCAATCCATCGTAGGTAATTGCATTGCAGTACTGTGATAATCGACGTGGTTGTAGATTTATTGGGTAAAGCAGTGTCTAAATTTCGATGGAAGGCAGCATCACGCACCGACGATAGGGTGTCTTATATGGATGAGATTATTTTAGGAATCAGAGCGATTAAAATGTACGCATGGGAGGGGTTAATTAAAAGTGCTTTGGTTTCGCTTCGCAGGTAATCAACTGTTCAAATTAAAAAATAATATCCAAAATTTGTAGCCTTGAGGTGAAGTATATACGGTTTTCAATGTACCTTAAAGCGGCCAACATCTCGTTCGATGCACTGACTATACCAATCGTTATTTATGTAACTATGATGGTGTATTTGTCGTACGATGAGATAAGAGCGGATAAGGTGTTCACATTGATGATCTTCTATAACTCGTTAAGAGCAACCATGGCAGCCACATTTCCCCACTCAATCGCCTTTCGTGCTGTTGCACTGGTTTCACTAAGGCGCATTGAAAAATTCCTGAACAGCCCAGAAATTGAGATGGAAAGCATCGAAGGCACAACGGACCTGATTGCTGTTAGAATTGTGGAAGGATATGCAAAATGGAAGGAAGATCTTACTTTGCAAAACGTTAACTTAACGGTGAAACCAAGTACTCTTGTTGCTGTTATTGGCGCAGTCGGTAGTGGAAAATCTAGTTTACTAAGTGTTATGTTGAAAGAACTGCGCTTAGTTTCGGGAAAAATTCATGTAAATGGTCAAATCAGTTATGCCTCCCAGGATGCTTGGCTATTCAGTGGAAGCATTCGCGATAATATTCTCTTCGGTGAAAAGATGGATACCAAGCGTTATGATGAAGTAATGCGCGTATGCGCTCTCGAAGATGATTTTGGTTTATTCCCGATGGGCGATCAAACCATGGTGGGCGGACGCGGTGCTTCTTTGAGTGGGGGTCAAAAGGCAAGGATAAATTTGGCACGCGCCGTTTATAGAGATGCCGACATTTACTTACTGGATGAACCTTTTGCCGCAGTTGACGCACGGGTTGGTAAACAAATCTTTCAAGACTGTATTAAAGGGTTTCTGAATGGAAAAACTGTATTGCTAGTTACGCATCAACTGAAGTATGTGACGGAAGTCGATGAAGTAATTGCAGTGAGTAACGGAACAGTTATTTCTCAAGGTTCAGTTTCCCAGAATGAGGTGCAGGGTCAAGAAAACTTTACTGAAGACACCGGGAAACAACACGAGCAAAGTCAATGGATGGGCAGAGAATTAGATGACATCACCAAAGAACAGAAATCTATCGGATCTGTGTCAAATACTGTATACAGAAAGTATTTAACAGCCAACGGATTTATAAATCTTGTCCTAGTTGTGATCCTATTCATAATTGCGCAGGTGCTGATGAGCAGTGCACCTTACTTCTTAACGCATTGGTACGTGCCGTAACTGATTTCCTTGACATTGTTTTTTACTTTTCAGGGTAAATACGGCTCAAATGGAACGCACTCGTAACTCTTCTCATGTATCACCATACGAAATGTACTCCAAGACAACGTACATGTACATTTATTCTGCTATAACTACTGCAAGTATCGTTATAGTTTCCTGGCGGTCATATTCGTTCTTTTCTTTATTATTAAAGTCTTCCCAAAAATTGCACAATAACATGTTTAACAAAGTGATTGGTGGAACCATGCACTTTTTCAATACGAATTCGCAAGGAAGAATCATAAATCGTTTTTCACAGGATATCGCTGCCGTTGATACTCAATTACCTAACATTGTAATCGATACGACTCAATTACTACTAGCTGCACTTGCTGCAGTTATACTTGTCACAGTTGTAAACTACTGGCTTGTCATACCTACAGTCATAATATCCATTATTTCGTATTGCTTAAAAAGGTTTTGTCTCTTAACGACTAGAAACGTAAAACGGCTGGAGGGTGTAAGTAAGTCTCAAATCCCTTAAATTTTTAATTAATAATATTCTGCTTAATCAGCGAGGAGTCCCGTTTTTGAGCACTTGAGTGCATCACTGCAGGGCCTTAGTACTATTCGAGCTTTTCAAGCTGAAACAAATTTAAGGGAGGAATTTTATTCGCATCAGGATTTGCACAGTTGCTGCTACCATTTGTTTGTGACCACCTCGCAAGGTTTCGGATACTTCCTAGACTGTTTCTGCTCAATATATATCGCCATCGTGACACTGAGCTTCGTTATTTCCGACAATGGTGAGTTGCTTTTAAGCGCGTTCAGTGGTTTTTAGTGGTACCTTCTAGAAGCGCTTAGTGGCGATGTGGGATTAGCGATAACTCAATCGATATCTCTAATGGGATATCTCCAATGGGCAGTGCTACAGACGGCGGAACTTGAAAATAACATGACATCTGTGGAACGCATTTTAGAGTACGATGCTATCGAACAAGAAGACAGCTCGGGTGAAGAACCGCGCAAAACGTGGCCGGAATCCGGAAGAATACTTTTTCAAGCCGTTTCCCTTAAGTATTCCCTTCACGGAGCTCATATTCTCAAAAATTTAAGTTTTGAAATAATTCCAAAAGAGAAAATTGGGGTTATTGGAAGAACTGGTGCGGGAAAATCATCAATTGTCAATGCTCTTCTTCGACTAAGTTACACATCCGGAAATATTTTAATCGACAACGTAGATATAAAAACTGTGAGTTTGCAAACGTTGCGATCAAAGATATCAGTCATTCCTCAAGATCCCACGCTGTTTTCTGGTGCCTTACGAAAGAACTTAGATCCGTTCGAAGAGTACGACGACGACACCATATGGAATGCCCTTGAAGAAGTTGGGCTAAAAAACTTCATTGCATCCCAACCACAAGGTATGATGCTCTTTCTGAGGACTGTAACATTTATTTGTATCATTGTTATAGGATTGTATTACTCAATTAAACAAGGTGGGGCAAATATAAGCGTAGGTCAACGCCAGTTGCTGTGTTTGGCACGTGTTGTTTTACGTAACAGTACCATATTAATCATGGACGAAGCAACTGCGAATATTGACTTGGAAACTGACAATTTAATACAGATGACAATCAGGGCGAAGTTTGAGAATTGTACAGTACTCACTATAGCCCATAGATTACAAACAGTATTAAACTCTGATAGAGTTCTAGTTATGAATGCCGGTGAAGTGATTGAGTTTGATAAGCCATCAGTGTTGCTTAATAATACTAACGGATACTTTTACAACATTTTACACCAAATGCACGAGAATAATAAAGTTTAACAGTTTGCTATAATTAGATTAATCAACTGTAAATTCAAGCTACAGTGGCCTCGCTAAAAAATCCGTCTCATTGGAATACTACAGAAGTAATCCTCATTCGGAAATAGGCGCGTGTATTAATTTCTTGGATGAATCAATAAATGAATACAGCGGTAGAACAACAAAAGTTCAAAATTAATTACTAAATTAATTATTAAAATAATTGTGTGTTGTTATTGTAGAAATTTATCTCCAGTCCGTGCGATAAGATATTGTTATCGCTGCGCCACTGTCAGCGGATCAAATTTTCATATCGCAATTTGCGGCAGTGTTGTCTGAACTATTGTGTGGCTGCCAGTTAATTATAAAAATGTGGCATTATCGTATAAATGCAACGATTGTGCAACATAAATAATTACACAAGAAGCCCGTTTCGTTTTAGGGGAATAATAATTAACAAGTTACAAGTGCAAACCAAAAGGTATGTAGGTACTCATTCGTAATAAGTACCAAATAAACGTGCTTATGATTGCATCATCCTCGGAGTCTTTCTGCTGGTGTAGAAAACTTTGAGAAAGTGAGATAAAGAAAGCAAGCTGCACGCATCGTAAGTTATTTACAAAAAGTACCGCTATCAAGAATTAAATTTCATGTGAATTTACGATATTCCAAAATTCCAAAGGTGACTCGACAGCAACTCTTTTTTGATCGCATAGTACATTAATTTAATGCAATAGAATATATAGATAGTCGATGGAAATGTCGTCGACATCGTTTTACCGAAGTTCGTGTAGCTGCCGCCTGTTTATGAGACGAACTAATTCAAATAAGTAAATCAATTACTATTATAGTTTTAACACAGCTGCTATCCAGGAAATCGATGTTGAAGTTACCCAAACGTCGAACGACAATCACCGCTAATTATTAAGCTTCTGATACCTATATAAAAATGAATGTCTGTCCAATATAGTCCCTCAAATAATTCATAACATACCTACCCATCCTGAGTTATTATCATTGACACAAATTTGGGGTGGTTTCTGAAGCAGCAGTGGCCATGTAAGATATATAGGTAGTTTAGTAAATAAACTTCTTTAACATGCGCTGCAAAATATGCATTGGCCCAATTAGTCAAAATATGTAATGGGTGGCCACTTTGCCTTTTCAAAAATTTGGTTTTGAATTTGTATTTTGTATGACATAGGAAAATTTACACATCTACCGCTTTATAGCGAACATGAACAAAAGTATATCTCGAGTAAGAACGATAACAGTGTGTGTATTTCGATAAACGCCACGGAGACCAGTTTGTAAGGAGGTTTTCGGCAAACGAGGTTAGACTGTTGATGAGTTAGCACGTACAGTATTTGTGTGTGGGAATTTATGCGATTATTAGATACTAATTTCGCGAGCGGTTACGTACCAATTTAATAGCGCTAAAATTTTCGTTTGTGAAAGTTTATCTAGTACCTGTAAAGGTTGACCAACTTTATTTTGAGTATTAGGACGTACTTAGGTCTCAAATTCGGGCCCTTTGTACTACCTCCCTGACTAGAGTCGTCCGATTCCTCAACGTCACTCAAGCCTTCCCACACGTGAGATGAACCTAAGGATGCCGGAAGTCCGAGTACCTCCAACCCCTAAACGTGGATGCTAGTGTAGCGCTTTTTAACCTGGATAGGGGGGGGGGGTATTCTTTCTGATAAGTAAGTAAGTAATTATCGATGAATTGCTCCATTATTGGAATACAGCAACATAACATAGTAGATAACGCTTTACGAAAAAGTGAAGATAGATTTGGTCACACATATCTATGTACGAATGTGTTCATGCTTATTTGTCTCTCACGTAAGTACCTAATATTTATAGCAACCTGTGCTTATGCTAATTACCTATGTTCCCATGGTATTGCACAATATTTTGTAGTTACTCATATTGAAACATCGCAGTTTATTCCTCCCAGTGCCTTTTGAGTGGTTGACCTAGTTCAAAACTATATAGCAAGTTATGAAGTGGGTGATCCATATTCTAATATTTGGGATGTAGCCTACTTTGGATGTTATCGTGAACATATCCTAGTAAGTATCAATTATTGTAATTTTTGTACTTATAGATGGGCAGTGTTTTAAGTTTAAGTATTCAGCTTGTGCTGAATACTTAAACTTAAAACACTGCCCATTTATAAGTACCTACCTATGTAAAATTTTGTTTTTTATAACTACAATTGTTTGCATTGTCATTCTATTATACCTACTAATAATGTACAAGAATTGATATAGCTAGTTATATTATTTAGCAGGTTTAACTATGGAACCGATTGTGTGAGCTCTGTGGTATTAACTGATTTGGATCGATTGATCAAATACCATTTTCAATCGTTGGTGAATGAACTGTATTTTGTGATACTAACTTGCAGTACAAATATTATTATCACTATTACATGGAATGATATTTTACGAAATGTGCGATTTCAACGTGTTGGCGCAAGTTGTGGTAGTCTTCTTCTCTTTATTGCTTTCACTGGTTTGCTCCTGCTTATCCACTGACATTTTATCGATAGGAATGTCAGGACACATCATTGTAACGTGTTTTTTTAGCACATAGGTACTGCACAGTGAATCTTGTTCGGACACTTTTTCGAAATGTGACCTGACTTAAAGCAACGCAAACATTTTTGTCGATCTTCGGAAATCATTCTCAACTTAATTGGTTCCGTAGAATGCCATTTCTGAAGAATTTTAGTCTTCCAGACCCTTTTCATACGGTAACGTACATTTAATTACGTCGTTTATTTATAACAATATTATTAACAATAAATTTATAAGTCTTGAAATGATTTAATTTATAACAATAAAATATTTAATGATGACTTACAATTTATAACAACGTAACACAAGTGCATCGAAATAAGAACTGAACCCGGAATACGATTTGCTTATATAGTCAATAACATTCTTTCTAGAATGTGCTTCCACTGTCCTCGAGTTCTCAAAGTTCTCAATGGCTATAGCTTTAGGTAACGACCGTTGCCACTCTGGGCTACTCTCACTGGTTGTAAGACGACGTCCTCAATGGGAATTCGCTGAAAGAAAATAACGATGAATGTTTAGAAGAAGAGTTCAGAAGCAGTCACTCAGGCAATGGTTCACATGATGGATCAGCCGTTTACAAATCTTGAATTGCAGTTCACTGAATTCTAAGTTTCATTGCAGCGTACGGAGGTGGAGCAGAATCAATGAACGGGCTGATAAAACGCATATTTTGCTACAAAAATCAAAACCCGGAAATGATTCCTCTGCATTGCAAACGTGCTAGGGATCAAGCACGTATTTGGGCATCTTCACATAAAGCAGAAATGAAGGTTCTAGATGCTTGCCTACATGGATGGAAGCTCAGTTACTTCCTGCGTGGATGCCAATTCCGCCAGCAAGCGCACCCAGGTGAGGGGCTGCCCCCCAAGCATCAAATTTGGCCATTAAATCGTAGTATGTATTGTTTTCAGGGCCCAAACACTTCAGTAACGAATATATACTCTCTGGTTTTGAATGAGTGAGTATTAACTCACTACTTGCATGTGTAAAAAATTAATTTTTAGTATCTTTAAACAAACATATTTATAATCATCAATTTTAGTGGTACGTGTGCTATTTATAACTTCGCTAACGATATTGTTGGAAAGCCAATTATCAATAGATAGAATATACTAGTTCATGACATAAGTACCGGTTGTCGTCCTTTGAGATAAGTTTAGCTGATAATCATACACATTCGTTTATACTCGCACTTTCTCATATTGAAGCAAATCATTTTATTACTCCACGTGCCTTTAGAGTGGTTGATCTGGTTCAACATTATATATATATACAAAGTACTTTGGTTTGGATATTATCGTGAACTATAGGTAGTAAGTATCGATTATTGTAATTTTGGACTATTTGCTACAGATTGGTACCATTACTCGTTGTAATCTTGCTCAACTTTTTGATTAAATTATGGTTATGATAAAAAGTGATTGTAATCTTGCTCAACTTTTTGATTAAATTATGGTTATGATAAAAAGTGATACTAAGTAGTTCCTTTGCATCACAACTATGAGTGTCACTATTACATGCAATAATATACGAGTATTTGAATTCCTAACCACTGCTTAATTAATTAATATTACTTAAAACAATTTATGCAATCTAGCATAGCGTGTGCTGTCAGGATGCGCGGTGTCTGTTGAGTGTTGTTACGGCGTTTAGAGCTCTTTTACACAGGGATACTGTATCTGAGATTAGGTACAGTTGTGATCAGAATCCATCACAAACGCACTTCGCAGACTTAGGGCATTCCAAACTGTTTTTGCCCTAATGAAAAATTATCCTCGTGTAAACAGTTCTGGGACTGGCGAGAGACTCAAATTTAGTTGCCGCTACTTAATGCAAGACGTTTGCGTGTGTGAAGGACTCCACAAGACAAGACGCAATGTTACAGATGTATCAGAGATACCGCGCTCTGCGAGTTGCTGGCAGTCGCCCGCAAACTGGTATCTCGGATACACCTCTAAATGGAGCCGCTCACACACATTTCGGTCTCTCACTAGTTCCAGTCGCGCTGCGATTTTACGACTTTAGTCTCTAGTCATATGGAACAATTTACACGAGGATACTTTTTGAATAGCCCGCCACTGCACGAAAATGTACCTTACTGCGAAAGACCAGTTTAGAATGCCTAAAGTCTGCGAAGTGTACTTGACATAAATTCTGACGGCAGACTGGATCTCGGATACAGTATTTCGCATACAGTATCTCCCTGTAAAAGCAGTCTAAAGGTCCACTCAAACGCTGTAGTCCTGTAGAAATATAGTTCCCGCATTACCGCGTCGGTTTGAGCGGACCTTTACACGGAGAGATCGTATCATGCAAAAGTAAACGTTCAAAACGAAATATTGAAAAAGTTAATTCAGGTCTTTTGTATGTAATATGATGTGACAGGGCATGCTAGATGAATTGGATAGGTGGGATTGTTCCACGGTATTGTATGCCATTTTTCCTCCTTTAGGTAAGGCAAGATCCACAATTGGACACAAGTTGATTTTGAACTGAATTTGTTTGGGGTTAAACAGAAATTAAGTCTGTTTTTAATATATAATATATATATAATATACAGGGTCATTCTTGACGAGCGTCAGTTAGAAAGATATGGAAAACCTTTGAAAATGAAAATAAACTGATAAGTTCTTTAAGGGTCTTGGTACATGATGAATTGAACTAAAATATTTTCCAAGATGGCGCCACTTCCGGAAATACCGGAAGTAGCCATCAACTTTGTTATTTTAAATAGGGACCCCCTATTTTTTCTACATTTTCGGATTCTACGTCGAATTTGGAATACAACGATACCATAGTTGACCCTTTGCTCCAAGGGCTTCGTCGATATTCAAGTTTCTATGTCAAAAATTGAATTTGCAGGAGTTATTTTAAAAATTTATTATTCGAAAACGGTGAGAGATATTGAAAAACAGTTTTCAATGCTTTATTAAGGAAAGATCGAATTTTCTTATGGTATACGAAACCGTCTAAAAAATGTGAGACTACGTAATTTTTTCACAGCTCTCAACTTTTAAACTTTTAAATTTCGGTAACTCCATTTTTTTAAATGGCAACCCCCATGTTGTTCTTCACCGTTGTTTTACTTTTTCCTAGACCTTTAATTTGATACAAGATGTCAAAAGATGCTTCAAACGGTTTCCGAGATATTCCATGTTTTAGAAGTTACTTCTTGTAGCAAATTAATAAATAAATAAAAATTAATTCACTTGGTGTTATTCTTTTGTTTTTATTATGATAATGTTTAAACGTCAAATGTTCGTTGCTTGAACTTCTTGTCAATAATGGCTCGTTTGGGTTACACTAATGAAGATTTTTTGAATTTAATAATAATACAGGCTGAATGTAATCGAATCGCGGCCAGGACTTGCCGTCTTTTTTCCGAAAGATACCCTGACAATGCGCAACCCACAGAGGCTACAATTCGCAAATTACTACAAGCGAAAATTTGAGGTTTAAACATTATCATAATAAAAACAAAAGAATAACACCAAGCGAATTAATTTTTTTATTAATTTGCTACAAGAAGTAACTAAAACATGGAATATCTCGGAACCTTTTGAAGCATCTTTTGACATTTTGTATCAAATTAAAGGTCTAGGAAAAAGGAAAACAACGGTGAAGAACAAAATGGGGGGTGCCATTTAAAAAAATGGAGTTACCGAAATTTTAAGGTTTAAAAGTTGAAAGCTTTGAAAAAGTGACGTAGCTCACTTTTTTAACCGGTTTCGTATACCATAAGAAAATTCAAACTTTCCTTAATAAAGCATTGAAAACTGTTTTGCAATATCTCTCACCGTTTTCGAATAATAAATTTTTAAAATTACCCCTGCAAATTCAATTTTTGACATAAAAACTTGAAATTCGACGAAGCCCTTGGAGCAAAGGGTTAACTATGGGGTATCGTTGTATTCCAAATTCGACGTAGAATCCGAAAATGTAGAAAAAATAGGGGGTCCCTATTTAAAATAACAAAGTTGATGGCTACTTCCGGTATTTCCGAAAGTGGCACCATCTTGAAAATATTTTAGTTCAATTCATCATGTACCAAGACCCTTAAAGAATTTATCAGTTTATTTTCATTTTCAACGGTTTTCCATATCTTTCTAACTGACCCTCGTCAAGAATGACCCTGTATAAGTAAATCTAGAGTTGTAAAAGTCCGTGTATCATTAGCGATATTTTTCATGCCTCAATGAGTTCGAGATACATTATGACCTGTAAATTAGATTCGCAAATCTTTGGCGCCAGTCTGTCCGGCGTTAAGCGTGAATTATTTATATAGAGACTGCCATCCATACGATACGATACGATCTCCGAAAGAGATTCTCTAGGATGTACTATAAATTTTTATGCGTATCAAATAAAGGGTTGATTCTATTAATCCTGAGCTACTTTGGCCCAATAACATGATTTTGTCCATTTCTTTTCAACATTTGGACAATCTAAAGGCAGCCTGTCATAATTCTCTAGCATCTTTTTCTGACTAAAAATGAAAACGATTGGGGATTTTTTAGGCAGGTGCCTATTACATGAAAAATGTATTTAAGCTCACTCCGTAGGTGTTGACTGAATGGTAACCAATCTTATAAACGCCGCTGACATGTACCAAACAATTTAATACGAAATAATGACCGGAGCAAAACGCCGATACCCAAATCCCCTACAGAATGCTAACGCTTTGTCTTCAGCTACATTTTAGTAAGTAGAGCCCTCAAATACATAATTGTGATAGTTGTTTTTAGTTACACGTTGCCAACTTTTACCCACACAAAGCGCACCAAAAGACAATTTGAAGAAGATGACCTCTATGAAACCCTCACCGAACATCAATCAAAAATGTTGGGCGACAAAGTAGAAGCATTATGGAAAAAGCAGTTTGAAAAACAAAAAAAGCCTTCATTAACAAGAGTTTTAATTTCAGCTTTTGGTTTTGAAATGTTCATTTCGGGTTTATTATTAGGAGTCGCAGAGCTAATACTTAAGTAGGTATGCAAAATTTTATGCATAGGTAAAGACATTTTTTTTAGGCCAGCACAAGCCGTACTTCTTGGCCGTTTCCTTTTGTACTACATGTTTACCGCCGATGAAGATGTCCAGGTAAACCATTTCCAAACGCGGTTGTACGCTGGTGGCATCGTTTTAGCATCATTTCTCCAAGTACTGTGTCTCCATCCTGTCGTGTTACGTCTAAAAACGGTTGGCTTGAAAGTGAAGATAGCGTGCTGCTCGTTAATATACCGGAAAGCCTTAAAGTTGAATCAGGAGGCTTTCGTTAACACAAGCGTGGGACAAATTGTTAATTTGATAGCGTCAGATGCTCCAGTGTTCATTATGGTTGGATTTATGTTCAATTACTTGTGGCTTGCTCCATTGCAGTGCATCATCGTTACGTATCTAATGTATGAAGAAGTTGGGCTTTCATCAGTGTTTGGCGTTACAGTACTATTTCTGCTTATACCCATTCACCGTGAGTATAGACTATGAACTTGCTTTGTTGAGGCGGTAGAACCTCTTCTTCCTTTTATTACGTCAAAGTGAACGTCGGAACAGGCCATCAGAATGACTATAATGATTTTTATTCTCGTTGATTCCTGATGTATTCCACTGGAGGAAACGTTGATATTGTCAATTGGTATAGTGCCGGTAACCGTTTAAGAAGCGTAAGAGATTTATTTTCTGTGAAGCCAAAACAACAATATTCAAAGTAATTAATATGACAGCGAGATCTTTATTTGTTTTAAGAAGTTATTTTGAATGCATAAAATTAGGTGCCCTTTAGAAGAGATTTTGTCATTTAAAAGTAGACATAGGGTAAAACAATACACGTAAATCCCCATGTCTACTTCTTAATAAATAGCATTGGCAACAGATAGTGAGATACGTTTCGGGAATTTTATCTGCCAAAGAAGAACGTTTCTGACACCGATACTTTTCACTTCTTCATCCTCTCTTGAATGACATCACACAAGAATAGATTCTACCTCACTAAAAATATTTTTGTAACACTCATAATATCATCAGATATGTCTGTAGATTTATTGAGTAAGGCAGCGTCAAAGTATCAGTGGAAATCTTCTTCGCGTACTGATGACAGGGTGCGCTATATGGATGAAATAATTTTAGGAATCAAAATCATGAAAATGTACGTTTGGGAAAAGATTATAAAAACTGCTTTGCTCTCCATGCGCGAGTAAGTCCTTCGAGATTTAAAATAAAATAGTAAATTTGAGCATTTTCAGTTTTGAAATGAAATATATTCGATTATCGATGTATCTCAAATCAGTAAACGTCTCGTTCGATAGTTTATTGGTACCAGTTGCGATTTATGTGTCTATTATATCATACGTGCTACACAATGATATAAAACCAGACAAAGTGTTTACATTGCTGATATTTTACAATTCACTAAGGGGAGCCATGGCATCAGCGTTTCCATCAGCGATTAATTATCGTGCTTTGGCATTCGTCGCAATAAGGCGAATGGAGCAGTTTCTACTTCTACCGGAAGTTGCATTGGTGACCATCGAGAGTACAACGGATCCAATCGCAATTAAAATTATCGATGGAGAGGCAAAATGGAGTGAAACTTCTACCTTGCAAAAAATTAACTTTACAGTAAAACCAGGTGATTTGGTTATCGTAACTGGACCGGTCGGTTGTGGAAAATCCAGTTTACTAAATGTAATCTTAAAAGAACTACGTTTAATTTCTGGAAAAATTCGGATAAATGGGCAAATCAGTTATGCATCTCAGGATGCTTGGCTGTTCGGTGGAAGTATTCGGGATAATATTCTCTTCGGTGAACAAATCGAACTCAAACGTTATAATGAAGTTGTTCGCATTTGCGCTCTCGAAGACGACTTTGCTTTATTCCCATTGGGCGACCATGAACTGGTGGGAGGAAGAGGCACTAGCTTAAGCGGCGGTCAAAAAGCAAGAATAAATTTGGCACGCGCCATTTATCGCGACGCTGACATTTATTTGTTGGACGAACCTTTTGCCGCCGTAGATGCTCATGTTAGTCGGCAAATCTTTCAAGAGTGTATTAAAAGATTTTTGGCAAAAAAGACTGTCGTATTAGTTACACATCAGCAACAGTATTTCAAAGAGGCAGATGAAATAATTACAATGGAAAATGGTACAGTAATTTCACAAGTTCCATGGACAGAAAACGACGGTCTTGAGTCCTTTAGCCATCAAGATGACATTGATAGAACAGTTCAAGAAGGCTATAAGTTGACAAATGGGGCAGTGGATAATAAAGACATAGAAAAAGAACAAACTTCAGAGGGATCTGTATCCTACACTGTATACAGGAAGTACGCTACAGCTAATGGATTTTTTTGCTTTGCGATACTTACCGTCTTGTTCCTGCTCACCCAAGTACTCCTAAGCAGTGGTCCTTACTTTTTAACACATTGGTAAGTTTTGCACTGTCACCCCAATAATGTCAATTTAATTCGGACAGGGTGAACAAGGCTCAAATTGGCGAAATGTCTACCAATGCCAGCCACACTTCTGAGGTCTTAGTGCATTCCAAGACCATGCACATCTATATCTACTCCGCCATAACATTTGCCTGCGTTGTAACTGTTCCATTGCGATCCTACTTATTCTTCTTTTCAGTATTGAAGTCTTCCCAAAAATTGCACAATAACATGTTTAACAACGTAATCGGTGCTACTATGCATTTTTTTAACACGAACTCACCAGGAAGAATCATAAACCGTTTTTCTCAGGACATTGGTGCCGTTGATAGTAAATTACCATATGTACTTATTGCCACGGTGCAGTTATTACTGGAGGCGTTTGCTGCAGTTATGCTGATATCAATTGTAAATTATTGGCTCTTATTACCGGCAATAATAATGGCTATTATTTCTTACTACTTAAAACTGTTTTGCTTGTTGACCAGTCGGGATTTGAAGCGACTGGAAGGTGTAAGTAAGTTGAAAAGGTAGTCTCTTTTGTGTCCATAATTAATTGCCGCTTAAACAGCACGAAGTCCTGTTTTTGAACACTTAAGTTCGTCACTGCAAGGACTTAGCACCATTCGCGCCCTTCAGAGTGAAACAGTTTTAAAGGAAAAATTTGACGCGCATCAGGATTTGCACAGCTGTAGCCACCATTTATTCTTTGCCACATCACAGGCGTTTGGATACTTTATAGATTGTCTGTGTGCCTTGTATGTTGCGGTTGTTACGCTGAGCTTTGTAATTTATGACAATGGTGAGAGCCTGCAAAGGTTGAGTGACTTGTAATTTTGATTACTTATTAGGGTCTCTTAGTGGTGATGTAGGATTAGCGATAACACAGTCCATATCACTAATTGCCTATCTTCAGTACGCAATGCAACAGACGGCAGAGCTTGAAAACAACATGACATCCGTAGAACGCATTTTAGAGTATGACGCTATCGAACAAGAAGACAAATGTAGTACCGAACCGCTCAAAACCTGGCCGAAATCGGGTGGGATACTTTTCCGCAACCTTTCCCTTAAATATTCGCCACTTGGTTCCACTATACTGAAAAATTTAAATTTTGAAATTTTCCCAAGGGAGAAGATTGGAATCATTGGAAGAACAGGTGCGGGAAAATCATCCATTGTTAACGCTCTTCTTCGACTAAGTTACACGTCGGGAGATATTTTAATCGACAACGTTGACATAAAAACTTTGAATTTGCAAGCGGTGCGATCAAAAATATCAGTTATTCCTCAAGATCCTACTTTGTTCTCGGGTACATTGCGACAAAATTTGGATCCATTCGAGGAATACAATGATGAAGTGTTGTGGAAGTCACTCGAAGAAGTTGAGTTAAAAAGCTTCTTTGAATCCCAGCCCGAAGGTTTGTCTCTTTCTACACTAAACAATTTATTACATTGCTGTTGCAGGACTGTTTCACGTGATCGTTCAAGGCGGAACCAACATAAGCGTTGGCCAACGTCAGCTAATATGTCTATCTCGCGCGATTTTACGTAATAACAACATACTAATCATGGATGAAGCAACTGCAAATGTTGACTTAGAAACTGACAATTTAATACAGAGGACAATTAGGAGAAAGTTTGAGAACTGTACAGTGCTTACTATAGCGCATAGGTTACAAACATTATTAGATTCTGATAGAGTTCTAGTTATGAATTCTGGTGAAGTGATTGAATTTGATAAGCCATCAGTGTTGCGTGAGAATACTAACGGATACTTTTATAAAGTTGTTCAAAAAATGAACCTAGGATAAATACACTTACTGATATACCACTCACACTCATTATTTAAAATTTAAAACTCTGGCCTCACTGAAAACTGCAGTAAACTTTCCACAGTTACCCTAAACTAACGCAACTTTCTCTAAACAATTGTTATGGAATGATAACATTAAAATATAAATCAAATACAAAGACACAAGCAAAAAAGAAATACCTAACTCTTTCAATTAAATTTAATATAATTTACGTTCTCTGCTCGCAGATTAATCCCAACTAGAAATTGGCCTTATTTCGTGGCTACTCTATACAGACTGATACAATCAGCTCTTAGAGTAACAGAAGAATAGTGTAGGGAACACTCTTTGTCCATCAACCCGACAAAAACGGAGCTAGTTCTCTTTACAAGAAAAAGAAAAATAGACAGTCTTCGGACTCCCCTGCTATGCCAAGAACACATCCAATTTTCAGAGTCAGAGTAAGCCAGGAATCGCCGCGCAATTGGGAGCCTTTGGGAACCATCTCCTCGTCACCATGCATTAGAGCAAATAGCAAGCAGAAACACCCTTGAGCTCGCATGGGTCGAAGGGCCTGCTGGAACGGAAGGTAATGAGAAAGTCGATGAGTTGGCCCGACTGACCTCAAAACAGGTGTTTATGGTCCAGAGCCGGCTCTTCCACTTAAGTAAACGAATTAATAACTTAAGACACCCAAACCCAGCACAGGGCCAGGTAGAACATGATGTTAGATTCTCGTCATGCAATAGAAGCCCTCAAAGGACAATCTCGTAGCCTGGTGCGTTTTGCGCAGAGCTGTCTAGAAAGAACCTGTGGTTGCTCGTGGGCATACTACTGCAAACTAAACAAACACATGCACCGAATCGGTTTGGTAGAATCCCCATCTTGTAGATTGTAGAGGATACCACAAACCACAGTGAGTATACGGAGAAAAGTGGAATTAGCTATGGAAGAGGTAATAAATAAGTAATTTGCGCTTATTTGCTGTTATTCGATATTCAAGGCGATACAGAGATGTTTTAACCACCAAGTGAACACGAGGGAAATATATTTATATTTCAAAATGTTGTTATAGTCGGGGGATATGACGTGATTGTCTCATGTTGCAGGAAAATTTCGGTTGCTGTCATCTTTTGCGAAGTGTGAGATTCCGCTGAACAGGCGGAAAATTGTTCCCGGTAACTTTATGTATAGCTGTCAACAAACTGAATTTTTTGCTTGGTAGAAAAATATTCACGTCATAAAAGGGTGTCGGTCTAGGAACGAAAAGGAGTAGGGGGTTAAATAGAGAAACTCTTAATAGCGCGGGGTGTTATTTTGTTTTTGGGAAAATTCGCACTAGACCCTCGCGTGTTGGTTACATAATTTCATGTTAACGACTAGCAAGATCAACCAATTACGAAATTTACGACACAAAGTGACATTTACCTATTAATTAAAGCGACGACCAAGACTGAGCACGCTAGTAAATTTTGATACCATTTATATTTGCAACCCTACGTGTTTATCCTTTTGACCTGGGGGAAAACTCACTTATTTGAATATGAAACCGGACTGTATATAGAAAACTACACCAACCAATGCGATCCATGTTCCAAGGATTTAATCTATAGAGGTCAATGCAAAATCAAATTAAAACTAAAGAATAATAAACGATGCTCCTTGTTTTCTCAGAGGCTTATTGGCTGCCGAAAATTATGAAACTCCACTTTTTAGATGGGACTGACAGATACACACGAATGGGAATGGAAACAAAAATTTTATTATCTCGCTTTTACAATTGGAACTATTTTGCATGTTGTAAAGTGTGTATTTAAAATAACTAAATATTTGCAGTTTGTTTTTTTTCATAATTTGATATAACACCAACCTACACTACTATCACAATTGTTGCCTCGCTAGTTTATTTCCTTTGCATGCTTGTTGAGCAGTCCGATAGAAATGCCCGTTGACGTTTTGTAGTAATACTGAAGGTGCATCGAATTCAACTAGTTCACCTGCATCCATCACCATGACTCTGTCACAGTCCATAATAGTCTCTATTCTGTGTGCTATGGATATGACTGTACAGTCTGCAAAACGTTTTCTAATTGCTCTTTGTACTAAATAATCGGTTTCGCGATCAATACTCGCAGTTGCCTCATCCAACACCAATATCTTATTTTTACGTAAAATCACCCGTGCTAAACATATTAACTGACGTTGCCCAACGCTGACATTCAACCCACCCTGTTCAAATACAAAATCCAAACCTGAAACATGAATTCATTCTAGGATCGCTCAAGCATTGTTACTTATACCCAGCGGAAGTCCTGAGAAGAAATCCTTAAGCTCCACGTCTTCTAGAGCAGACCATAATTTGGAGTCCTCAATCACTTGCATAGGATCCAAATTCCTTCGTAACGTTCCGGAGAAAATAACTGGATTTTGGGGAATAATTGATATTTTAGTTCGCAATTCTTTTAAGTTTAGCTGTTCCGTATCGACACCATCAACTAGAATCTGACCAGTTATGTGACTAAATCTAAAAAGCGCGCTGACAATCGACGATTTTCCTGCGCCAGTTCTACCGACGATTCCAACCTTTTCTTTGGACGCAATTTTGAAAGTCAGATTTTTTAAAACGGGCAAGTCTTGCTGGGAATATTTTAGACAGACATTGTTGAATGTTATTTCGCCATTACTCGGCCAGCGTGGTGGTATCCTGCCGCCCAAGTTTCTTTCGTGGTCAATTTTCTTGTATTCCATGATCCGCTCTGTACTGGCCATGTGTGTTTCCACATCGGTTGCCTGACGAACGCTCCACTGAAGTATGGTGGTTAATTGAAGACATTGGGTAAGAGCAAGTCCAAAGTTTCCCCCAAGTATTCCTAAGCAAGTATATGTTTGACCGAATTGTATTACGGCATGGGAAACAAACCATTATCAAATGCTGTTAATGTAATAGTGACTATGACGACGTAGATTGCGCACGTATAGTCTAGGAGAGAAGCAAACGCTTGTGTTGTCGAAATGAATATTTCACCACAGCAAATGTGCAAGTTTTGATGACAGTCGAACTCTCTTCTAACTATCTCTTCTGCACCAAAAGCACGAATTGTGCTTAAACCTTGCAGTGAAGAACTGATGTGTTCCAACACGGGACTACGGGCTATCAAAATTTGTTCAAAAGTCAAAATTATTTTTCAGTTACTTACTTATGTTTTCCATACGCTTTATATTACGGATTGTTTTCACGCAGAAAGCTTGTATGAGATAGATGCATGAACTGACTGCAACTACTAGTATCAGGAACCAAGAATTCACATATGCTACTAGCACAACGGATGCTATCATCCCTAACGTTAGCTGCAAGGCGTTAAGTGTAACAGTTGGTAGCTGGATATCTACAATTTCCGTGTCTTGGGAAAAGCGATTGGTAATTTGGCCTTGAGGGTTTGTATTAAAGAAACGCATGGGTGCCTGAAGAATGCTGTTGAGCATATTGTCGTGCAACTGCTTGGAGGATTTCAAACATAAGGCGTAGAAGAGATACGATGCGAAAGACGTCATTATCACGCAAGCCAGTGTAATGCTAGCATAAATGTAAAAATGTATTTCCTCATCTGAAACGCTTTTGGTAGTCACCGATCCATAGTCTACTTGGTTTACCCTGCAATTCAAAATGAATTAATTTGTTTTGGTCTGCGATACATTACCAGTAAGCAAGGTAGTATGAACCACCACTCATAAGAGCTTGGGACAACAGTAGAAATGCCCACATTATAGCGTTGTGACAGATATTTCCACCAAAAGCGAAGTAGGTGACGTAAACATTTCTAGAAACGGAGCTATGCGATCTTATTTCTTCTACCACTTTATCTATGGTTGGAACCTCTGCAGTAGTCACCGCATCAAAGCATTCTTGGGGGTCATCAGTGTCTTTCTTCTTCCACTGCTTCGAACTAATAAGGGTGCCGTTGTCTAATTCGATTACCTGATCGGCATCTCTTAGGTATTGCAGTTGTTGGGTAACTAGTATTACAGTTTTCCGTTTCAGAAAACTCTTTATGCCCTCCTGGTATATTTGTTGGCCGACACGAACATCGACTGCTGAAAACGGTTCATCCAGTAAATAGATGTCGGCTTCTCGATATACTGCACGTGCCAAACTAATCCTCGCCTTTTGGCCTCCGCTTAGCGACGCTCCTCTACCTCCCACTAGAGTTCGATCGCCAAACGGTAGCAAATTGAAGTCGCATTCTAATGAACATGAACGTACCACCTCGTTGTAACGCGCAGTGTCCATTTCTTCCCCAAACAGTATGTTATCACGCACACTTCCGCAAAACAACCAAGGCTCTTGTGAGGCGAAACTAATTTTTCCATTGATCAGAATTTCACCAGAAGTTAGAGGTAACTCCTTAAGGATTACGTTAATTAAACTGGATTTACCACAGCCAACTTGCCCCATTATTGCTACCAAAGAACCTCGTTTAATTGTCACGTTTATATCTCTCAAAATGACATCTTCATCCCATCCAGCTACACCATTAGTAATGTTCACAGCCACTGATTTATCCGCATTCTTTGTCAGTTGCATGTTAACCTCTTCGTTAATTAGAAATGAACTAATACGATCCACGGACACAAGCGCCTCGGCCAAAAGGCTAAGTGCCTGAGGGAAAAACCACGCCATTGGCAGACGTAGTGAGTTGTAAAATACTATCAGGCTGAAAACCTTGGCCGCAGTTATCTCATTGTGTTGAACATATACTCCAATTGTTGTGCAGAGAAGAATCGGGATTAATATAATATCAACGGTCATATAGGTTGCCTTGGTAAAGTTCAATAGTCTGATCCATTTGCATTCCAGTCTGTAATAGTTACAAGTATTAATCAACAACAAACCGTAAGGTAATATTTGGTCACAAAATTGCACTAACTGGTTAAGTTATGATGTGGACTCGATCAAATTCTGTAATAGTTCAGTTAAAAGTACCTATTTAGTAAAAAAATTACGTCTCGATCGAGAAAAGATTACCCAAAAGAAAGGGGTATCTGAAATGGCATTTTCCTAATATCACAAAAATGAGTTGTTTGGGAGTTTCTCTTAAGAAACGCTGCAGAGATTTTAAAAAAGAAGGAATAGAAATCCCACTCTATTCCAAAATAAAAAACAAAACGTCTCATTACTTTGGAATTTTTAAAAAGTAGTTTTGAATGCGTTCATTTCATATTCAAAACGCCATGAGATACTAACGTTTATAGTAGAAGGCTTTTTCTAATTCCAATTTTTACTATTTTAAATTAAACTAGTAAAATGTGTCATGAGCAGGGATTTGAACCGGAACCGATACCGAAACAGGAACCGATTGCCTTTATAGCCTCCTCACTTGGAACAAAAACCTGAAACGGGTGGTCCCTTTTGTCGTTTTTAAAAAAGTTATTTTTCAAATTTATATTTTGGTAAGCACAGGAAGATTTACACATGTACCGCTTTATAGCAAACAGAAACAAAACTACGTGTGGGAATAAGTAACAACGCGTGTCAATAGAAGGTGTGTAATTCGAGATAAGCATCAGTTAGAGCGTGTGTGCAGGAATTATAATCGAGGAGACGAGATTGGCCTTTCGAAGGGTGCGCACGTATTATTTTTCCGTACATTTCCCATAATTCTGATATTTTTTTCGGAGCTAATTGCGCGCGCTATTACTTATTATGTTAGGTGCTCTAATTTGTTGCATTCAAGTGACACTTCCAACCAAGAACCACGCTGCTTTTTTATTTTTGTCAATCGCATAATTAAGCACACGTCGTTTAAGAATAAATTGGGCCCGCAGTGCGAATTACCTGTTGGAATTAGATGAAAACGGGTATGTATTGTGTGGGATCAAGTTAGTACGCCCTACCATTGTTTAAATACATTATTTGAACAATGCCCTTACTGTTATTTTCTATAGATTGTATTTTCTTCTCGCGCTAAAGATTTGTTGTAGTCTTGTATTGCTTGTCTGTAGACGTATGTGTGATGTGGGATCAAGTTAGTAACTCTTACTGACATTTTATATAGATTGCATTTTTTTCTAGCTAGATAAAAGTGCTGTAGTCTTGTGCTGTGGTCTTGTACTGCTTGTGTGTAAACGTGTTTCTGTTTTCCATTTCATCCAATACGTACAGCCTAAATTTTACTTTAACGTTTGGAAGTGGCTAATTGCCTAATTGGTGGCAAGGTCATTCATTTTACGATTGACAGAATTTCCACGAGGGAACATTTTCGATTTGGAGACGCGCCTTTCAAATAAAAATGGAAAAAACGCATTGTGATAAACAGTAACGGCCAGTTAAAAGCTGTTTATCAAGGTTTTGTAAAGCATAATAAAAAAATGGGGAACAGCACAGCGGACGCATTGTGTATTATTTTCGCAAAATGGAGCTGGTTTGTTGGAGCTTGCAATACGTGTGGACATTTTCAAGATGGTAGGTAGGTAACACAGATGCTTCTACTATCTAAGTGCTAACATACCGCATATAGTAACAATCAGATGTTCGCATAAATAATGTTAAAACAAAAACTGAAACTGAAAGTATATTTACCTGCGAACATAAGTCACTAGGTTCTGGATTGGTTTTTCCCAAACGTACATTTTAATAACTTCAATTCCAGATATGACCTCGTTTATTAGACCCATTCTCTCATCTGTACGTTTGAGCATTCTGGATCGGTATTTAGATGCCTTTCTTGCCACAAAAGCTATAAACGCAAATCTGATCTGTTAGCATTATTTAAGCCACTTACCTACAATAAAATGGTATGAAAAGCAGTAGTAGGAAGACACCAACTATGGCCGAAAATCCGACCTCGTGGTACATTAAGTACGTCACAATTAGGCACTGCGTGGGCCCGATCCATAAAAAGTTGATGTACAAACCGCATTTTATAAATACGACCACGTCGTTTGAAAGTAGATTAAGTATTCTTCCTACATTGATCTTTCTTATAGCGGAGTGATTGAGCTTCAAAGTTTTTCTATAAATGAGATTACTGCAGGCCACTTTGGCTTTCAAGCCAGATAATAACGCATTTCCTGAATACACGTGAAAAAGTGCTACATTTATAACTACGAGCAGAGCGATTCCAACCCCCTGTTCTACTACATGCGAATTTGTACCATGGTAAGATACCAATTTGCCCACAAGTACAGCTTGGGCTGGCCTAAAGATACTGTTAATTGTCGCATTAGCATTACTTCTAACATTACCGAATCACGCATTCCGCAACAGCCAGTAACACTCCCCATAGAAAATGTTGAATACCAAACATACGTAGAAGTACTCTTCTGAGGGAAGGGCTGCGCTTTGCCTTGTACGCACTCTTCACCTCCCTATTCCACGCCGCTTCAATATCGTTGCCCAAAACTTCAGACTGAAACCTGTCTGCCACGTCGTACATGTTATGTTCATCGAATTCCTTTTTGTATCCCTTCCAAAATATGGGAATGGTATAACTAAAAGTTACAAATCTGAGACCTATGCAGGTGATCCAGAATACTCACAGGAATGTAGAGGCAGATAGACAATTTGCATTGTGCCTGGGATTTGCCTTTCGGCTATAGTTTTGATAAGAGTTCATACCTCTTTTATCCAAGGCTACAGATGTATGAGCCCAATAGTAACAATTGATTAATTAGTTGCCAGAATGCATTTCCATTTCGTTAATTTGGCGTTCCTAAATTTACGTTAATGATGTATTTAAAAAAAGGTTTTCGTACATTATCATACTAATTTGGAGAGAGATCGTATACCTAATTAACGTTTACTTATCTAATAACCATAAAACGTCGACATACTTTTGGAAATCGTTAATTGTGGCAATTAACAAACCCAAAAAGCCAGTTCGAGCGATAGATACCTACGTCAGTTATAATAATAGTAAAAAGCCTTTATTTGTTCGACAAATTAAATAATGCAATTATGGGACAATACTATAGTGTGTAGTGTACATAAAACTAAAAAATCATTTGTTAATTACTCGTAGAAATGAGAAATATTTATAATATACAGTGATATTCATTAAGAAGTAGACATAGGGGTTTGTGTATATTGTTTTTCCCTATGTCTACTTTTAAATGACAAAACTTCTTCTGAAGGATGTCTAATTTTATGCAACCAAAATAACCAAATAAAGAGTAGTGCACTTTTAGGTTATGATGTAGCGATATTAAATTCGGCCGCTATTTCCCTTAAGTTTCTTATGGGATTCTCCTTTGGAATTTACACTATACTAATTGACAATATCAACTTTTTCTTCAGTTGAATACATCGCACACGAACGAAAATAATAATACGGAAGCTAAAGCAGCAATATTCAAATTAATTAAATGACAGCCAGCCTCTCATTTGATTTAAGACGTTATTTTGGTTGCATAAAATTATGCGTCTTTCAGAAGAGATTTTGTCATTTAAAATCAAACGTAGGGAAACAAATCCCTATGTCTACTTCTTAATGAATATCACTGTATATGAAACTATGCTAAAAGTTAGGAGCCAGTTGGTTAAATTTAGACAATCCGGTGGGCAAGCTATGAAAATTTATATCTATTTAAACATTTTAGGAAATATTACAATAATTTCGACACATATACTAAAGCTAAAGTGGCAAACGAGAAATTTACCGCCGACGAGATGAAAAGACACTCGAAGCTGACATGAAGAATCAAGTGCAAGAGAACACACTGAACATTTACGCTCCGGTTCAGGTAAAAGTGCAGAGAAATTAATTTCAAAGCCAAAGTGTGTGATCCACTCTCGGCTCAAAACGGTATCAAAATCACCCTCGATAACACAAAGATTGCCTTCCTTCCGTGTAGAGGGAGTCTGCTAAGACAATTTGTTCTATAGGGCGTGTATAACTAGAAAACTGCCTATCGGATCTCTGTAATGCAGATCGAGGTTTGATAGTGCATAGAGTTGTCTCACTAATTATGGCATATTGTACGCCAGTTTTGAGCTCCATCTTTAATTTGTGGCCTTCGTACTTCAATCGTGCTACGATCCGCTGATCAGTAAGCGTTTTTTTATATCAGTGTACAAAAGGTCTTCAGGGGACTGAGGACGTGCATAATTATTACCATGGTCGTTGTCCGGTACCTTCGAAAGTAGCACAGCCCAGTCAAACCGTTTGAAATAATCTTCCATCGTTTTTCGTTAGACGGGTTATGGCGACGCGCCGCATGCACATCCGGCAGCAAAATAAAACGCGCTGTGTCCTCATTGGTCAAGCCGGTCCCTGGTCGCAAACGTTTAAAAGCAGTACAATTTCGAACTCAGCAAAGCAATTCCTGCTTCGACGGCGCTTCAAGAGACAACCGGCTCTCCACCTGCAGAAGCAGTTCGCCTAGGTCAGCTCGACCTCGCGCCACGCTCCACCAGCCAGAAGACCCGCATCCCCGCTCACTCCGACGACAGCGCTTGCCGCGTGCACTTCGGCTACCATTTTGTAAATATTATTCCATAAAACGCAACAGCGTCGCCTGCTAAACTGGTATTCATTCAACGTTGGTGTACAGACCTGGTTTCTGGTTTGACCCGGGTGGAGTGACGATAGTTGCTGCTACCTGGATCGCATTGACCACCATGCTTGACAAAGCATCAATAAAGTCGCGGGAAAGGTCCATTGTGCAGTCGTGTCACGTGCTGTTTATAATCCCACTTCTGACACCACTTTTAAATTTTAAACTTTAGTTATATATCCATTTATTTTACTTCATAAATTCAGTCACAATCAAAATTGACAAATAGGTAAAAATCAACAACCAGTCATACCGATGCGTCCTCATAACTACGCCAATTACTTAAAATTGAAGAAGAACGAAATATTATTTTGTTAAACACCACAGGAAGGTGTCCAGAGAATATAGAATGTTGTTAAATGTTATCAACTTTCAGGAAGTACTCGATGGTAGGCAACTTTACATACGCCATTTCCGATTTTTTTTAGGTGCCTTTAGCGTTGACTCACCTCGTACATAGTCTTTGAAATTTAAAAGATAAATATCACTTCCTACTTTACCGATCAATTAAATGCGTTTTGACTTTGACAAATAAGTTAGTTGTCAACAATATAAAAATTATATTTATTTAATGAATGTGTCTGTTATCAAAATTGCCCATTTTTCAGTGGTTCCTTAAAAAATAATCAACGCAATGAACAGCATTAGTCCGAGTACAGGTATGTAAAAATTTTAGATTCAATTTAAAAAAAAAACGCGTTAATCGATTTACATAACATTCCATAATTGCTTTTAATTTACCGCTAATCATATTTATTAATACGTTTATATTTGGCTTCGGACACCTTACGAAATATAGACCGACCCTTTTAATTAATTGCCCATATGACGTGTCAAAATAAGAAGTAAATACCGTTACAATCTTCCAGATGTGTGTGTGTGTTGTATTTATAGATTTATTATTAGCGATATAAAATCAATTATTTTACGTGTACATTCATAACGAAAGCAGTCTATTATGTTTTTTCACTGAGAGAGAAAGTTAATTGTTCACGCTCGGTCGGCTTTCGGTAGCAAAATGCGTTAATTTCTTATTGCGAAATGAGCAACGAGGAAGAGCACAGCTTAGAGTACATTGAGGATCCGTATTTTAATCCGAACGACAGTACCTCAACGCCTAGTTTAGATGAACTAAGCGATTGCGGCGATCACGAGTACGACCTGTTTGATTTGAGACAGCTTGATTTTGACGATTTAAATGGAAATTTACTAAACGACGAGTCGGTGAATGTCGAAACAGAGTTTTTCAACGCGACTAGGGCGAATGCGATTATACGGACGTTTTTTAAGAGGGCTTTCCAGCGACAGGTGCGGGTGACTTACTGCGATTTAACTAAACCGTATTTGGTCAAGTTGCCTAAGGAGGGTAATTTTAGGAAGTATTTAGATATTAGTGTGAGCGGTAAGTGGCGATTCCATTTGTGTAATTTTCGTTTCAATTTCGTTTGCAGAGGAGGCGATGATTGCAGAAGGTGTTGCTCAGGATGTGTCGCATCTCTCCTTTGAAGAGCAGGAACATCAAAGGTCCATATGGCGAGCAGAATTGGCACAAGTTGAAGATGAAATTGCTACCTTGCGTACGGTGCTAGCATCGAAGATGAAGCGCAGTGCCGAGTTGAAGCGTAATCTTGGTATAACGGTCTGGAAAGAAATTTCCGATGACATGAATCAAGGCATTAAAAATGTAAAAGAAAGTAACGTGTAGGTATCCGTTTTTGTTTCCTCCTTCGCATGGCGTAAGTAGAAGTAGATTAAGGATTCTCATACCTTATTTTGGAGAGGGAAACCACTTATATTGTCAATGCAAAACATGAGATAGATATAAATTTAAAAAAATAAAAAAAAGATATTGTGGGCAGGTTGGTGTGGTGAGTGGTTCTTTGGCTATGACCTAGAAGGTCCATGGTTCAAACCTGTGTTCGGACATGGATTTTTTATAGTCCATTCAAAAATAATCAAATACTTATTTGTTCAGTCTTAGTCATAGGATTGTAAAGCACAATTTGAAGTGGTTTCCCCTTGTTATTTTTGCATGTACCTATAATAGAGGCTTTATTTTTTTTATGTAAATTAGTTATCAAACCGTGGAACAAAAGGTGGGCCAAGTCACTAAAGCTGTAACCGATGCTCCAATGTAAGTCATTTCAAATTCGCATCTCAGTTTCCTTGCCGCTCCTTCTCTCAGTTGGTATTAACAAATTATAAATTGTAGCTATCAAAAAACATCCTCAGTGATTGGTGGTATCACCGGAAGCATTTCAAACAAATTAGGTCAAATGAGACATTCCGATTCCTTCAAATCGATCGAGGAGAGAGTTGGGTCCGCATATGAAAACGTTAAGGTAAGTCTTCCTCAATCTTTTTCCGATCTAAATGTCAAATGTTCCAGACCAAAGTATCTTCGAGATCAAGCTCAATACAAAACTTGGATGATGCCGGTCGATCGAGGTCTGGATCAGTGGCCACAACCCCCATTGCGGAGGATAAACCATTGGCATAAGTGCCGTTTTTGCCTTTATTGCTTTCTTCTTTTACATAATTCACTGTCTGTACCATGTGAGGAACTCTTTTTATAACAATATATTTAAAATAAGCCGCATAGCTTTTGTACAGCGAAATTGTATGTAAATTCTTTGGTCTTATCATATTATTTTAGTATGAAATACTTCATAGTTGCTTAGTTCTTAGCGTACTTATTATACATTATGTAACATAAATACAAAAAATCAGAACTATTTATTATTTTATTATACTTAAATAAATTTTTTTCAAGAATCTGTTACTTGTACCTAGTATAATGTTAGCAAATTTATAAGAAATAGATTTGGAAATTTTCAAAAAAGCAAACTTCAAAAGCTATCTAGATCTTAAAGGCTCTGTAAAGCGTTTGAGAGATTTTTAAGAGTATTTTGGTACTTCCCAGAGATATAGAGAATGTTATAAGGCACTTTCCTTGAATTGCAGCGCTTTTCACAGATTTCTAGGTCTAGGAACAGACTAGGAGCTTTCGAAAAGGGTTTAGAAAGCTATGGAAGAGGTTCACTCTTAAAAGTGGATGAAGAATGAAAAGGGAAAGGATAAAATTCTCCCAAAAGAGTTTTGTAAGAAACCTAGAAAGCTCGGAAAAAGGTTCTATAATTTATAGTGCTTTCTTGCAAATTTATTTGTAAAAAGGTAGCTTTTAATCTCACTTAGGCCGGCTGGCTGGCCGGCAGCAAATGCGGGTCCGTAGAAGAACACTTGTAGAAAGACGAGGAGTGTACATGTACCTCAGGGCCGAATAATTAAGGACATGATGTGGAGTCGGCGTCATCCCCGAGCGTGTTATACTAGCCAGGAGATTTTTCGGTTTTTTTCCTATCCTTTTCTGCAGTTTTGGTCCAATTCTTTTCAAATTGGTGTTGTCGGAAAGATCTTGTAAATGCGCACAATTCCTGCGGGGCGGAATTTTTTTTCCCCCTAGGATCGAAATTAACCACCTTTTGCAAGGTGATGTACTCGACTTTGGGCGCCTGAAAGTTTCTTAGAGCTTTAATTGCAGTCTCTCTTTCTGGTGTCGCCAATATAGAAACTTGAGCTATGAGAAGTACCCAAAAATTGAGTACTATTTTGTGACAGGTTTTTAGCGAAATCCACCAAAATGCGAATTGCGGAAGAACGGGTACCGACAAAGAGAATGTGGTTGCACCAGAAAAGATCTTTACTGATGTGGAGTCAAAACTTCAAACTCAAATTAATAATAATAGGTAATATAATATTTATTTCCATCCAGTAAATCACAGATTTATAAAGGATATTGGACAAGTCATTCTTCACAAACAATAAAAAATAATATACCTACCTAAACACGTATTTGAATATATAGTAAGTAAATTAAAACAAGGTAGGTATCTCACAGTTACAGTTTCTGAAAAAAACAAAGACGAGTAGGTAAAACTTATAAATAACAAAAATATAGTAAATCAAAGTTGGAATGCATGGTCGAGATATTCTTCCACAGAACAAAACGCATGAATGACTAGACATTTTTTATTTGCATTTTTAAAGCTGCGGACTTCTTGAATCCATAATTTCAAACAGTTCTAAGATCGAGCTACTAGATCAAAAGTTACAGCCCTTTGAATTTTTTTTCGAAATTGGTTTTTTGCCCATAACTTTTGATTGAGACGTCTAATCGAAAAAGTACGAACCGTTTTGGATTCTACGCACCAAAATTAATAAGAAAAAGTTTTTTCCCGAGAAATTTTGGTGCAGTCGATTTTTGGTAAAAAAAGGAAGGTTATACACTGCCTTTTTTTTGGCCCGAAGAAAAAATTGTCTCAGATCGACCGGAAAAAAGTATTTTCTTATAGAATGTGGCCTGTGGAATCCATAATTTCAAACAGTTCCAAGATCGAGCTACTAGATAAAAAGTTACAGCCCTTTGAATTTTTTGTCAAAATTGGTTTTTTGCCCATAACTTTTGATTGAGACATCTAATCGAAAAAGTACGAACCTTTTTGGATTGTACGCACCAAAATTTTGGTGCAGTATGTGTTGTAATAGACACTTTCATTCTTGGATCTAGGTAAAGATACAGATACAACTAGATACCTAAAAACAAAAAGGATCTATACAGATACTTTATTTTCCATGCTTGATGCTGGTAAACAGTTATCGACGCCCCTCAAGCAATAAAAAGCGTTTTGTCATTTGAAAATATAATTTTAATACATCATTATACATTATTGATTAATGGAACTGGACAATAAAGAAAACGTACCTAAACTCAGATACAAAAAAAGTATTTGAATTGTAGATACAGATACCAATTTTGAAAAGGATCTTAATATGTACCTAGATACTTTTTAAGTATCTAGATACAAGTATCTAAGATACATCACAACACTGTTTTTAGGGCATAACAATTTTTGGCACAATCTTTCGCGAGTAATATAATATTGTTCTTCCAGTTTAAAGAAAAGTCAAGCTCAATTCGTCCTAATAACTTACCTAATTGATAATATTTGTTGGAGTGATTTGCCATTTTATCTTATAAGTAGGCTTTCAGTGTAAAGATGCTGACGAGGATTAGAATTGCATAAAGTTTGTTTTGTCTAAATTTAAGATAAAGTTATTTTTGTTTAAGTAAGCGTCAAGATTGAGTAGATCGATTTTTAATGTCTTTGCTAAGGGACTTATAAATGTATTAGGAAACAATAAAGTTATATCATCAGCAAAAGCTGTGTAATGAGTAGAAATTATGTTGACCCAAGTCATTACAATACAAAATAAATAGTAAGGGTCCCAGGACATTGCCCTGGGGAACCCCGACGTCTATTTCCTTGCATTGGGACGTTTTGTTTAAATATTCCACATGCCTTCTACCGGGTAAGTAGCTTTTTAGCAAGCTATTCACACTACCTCTCAATCCATATTTCTTAATTTTTTCTAGTAGGATTTAATGATCAACGCAATCTACGAAAGCGTAGAACGGACAAGGTATAGTTCAGATTTTGTAATCCGGAAGTCGGGACAAAGGGAATATGGTAGCCTTCGACAAGATTTTATTAATGGTGGAGTCAAAACTGGCTAATAAAATACTGATCCGCCACAAAAAATGCGCTGAAATCCCTTCAGCCTCACACGAGGACTTTGATCATTTTTAAGTTAAATTCCATACATTCGCTAAACATATCCATTAGTTGTTAGTAGTCTGATTAAAAGATTTATACAGGGTGTAACGAATAAGTATGAGTAGTACGTACGTCAAATCGTTTTACTTTGGGAGCTATATTTCTCAAAATTCGCCTATCTACTACCTTTAAGGAGATAGAATAAACTTTTTTAATGGCACCATCAAACAATAGTTACCCTTTTTGGTCCCAGTTCAAGAAAGTACACAAAGATTTATCTCTTGATCCATCGGACAAATGAATGTGTCTCAAACGGGTAACTAAGGCGCACATCGGTGCTCGAGTCGTTACAATTTATGTGTCCTGAGTTCTGACATTCAGATTGGATGGCTGAGTTGCATAGTTTGCATGTTACCTTAAGCGACGTCGGTAATAATGCACCAATTGAATTATTAGTTGGGTGTGGCATCTTTGGAAAGCTGATGTTACATTGGAACGTTGCGGTCTTGTAGCTGTTGCAGCGTTGTTGGGTTGGACACTCATGGGAAAAATTCTTTTTGAGCGCGTCGCCACTACTTCCATGACGCCCATCTCCCTCCTGTCCAATGGTGATACCAAATGGAAAATTTGTGGTACTCTAGGAAACACTCTGATCCAATGGAACAGATATCCCGCGAAGAATCGTCACAACCAACGCGTGATTTTTACGTGAAGACAACTAAGCGACTGATGCATATTTCCGTGTATGTGTTGATGAACAATTTATTTCCGTGGACAGAGACCCTCATGCAGTTGAATTCTTTGCTATACCTACATGCTCCTTTTTCACCTCGTACGGACTGCAGCTCTTGCAGGGTTATAGCAATACGAGAAGGGGGGTCCTCTAATTAACTCGCCTAGGTGGTTCTGTTTGAGATATTCGACGTTAACATGAATATTGATTGCGTTTTCATCTGTACTTTTCGTGTAAAATTGATAGTCGAGGAGATCAATAATTCTTTAACGTTTAAAGATTTTTGACGATCTGCTGGTGCAGTTCTCTAGCGTATTTAATGTCTACGTGGGGAATGCACAGTGTAAAAATCTGTAGAAAGAAAACGCTCCGGAAAGCCTAAGAAGAGGTGAAAGAAGATTATGAAAAGCAGTCGATTGGTATGAAAGCGGTTTAGATGTCTTTCCAGTCTTTTCAAGTTCCTTAAGTCATTTTTAAGACTTTAGGGACTTCAAAAAGCACCAACGCTTTGGCAAGAGCCAGACAATGCTCCAAAATGAGTTTAGTAATGAGAGTAGGAAGATCAAATAAAAATTCCAGCTAATAAATCTTTTATTATGGCTTATCAATTGGCATTCTTAAATACTTAAAGACTAGAAAATAAAGAAGCTGACAATCGAAGATTACGGTAATTGTCTCCTATTTTTGAAGTCGTTCGCCTTTCTTCAATATTATATCTCGAATATTTTGGAAGGGAAGCTCGAATAGCAAACTCAAAAGGATCGAACACAAAATGATCCATAACCATTCGGCGACGTTTAGCTGAAAACAATAATTATAGAGCGGCTTGTAAGTTCCAATTGGTTACATAATTACAGTTTTGCTGATGAAGTCGTAGTACTCTGCGTTCCTTGTAGTTCCCACGTTGTAAAAGAAAATTGGGAACTGCGTTAAATATATCGAATAGGACAGTCTTGTGGTAATCAGGAAAAATTTGTGCGACAGTATTTTACCGATAAATCCTATATGTACGGGAGGTAGTTAATCGGGTAGGTGCAAGCAATGATCTTGGATAGGTACCTGTTTGCTTTGTGTGTGCCGTGAAAATAATCCAAGCAAATGCCAAGCACCAAAAGATAGGTGCAAAAGCCGCATACCAAGCGGCGTCCGTTGGATTATAAACGTAATCGATGCTACCCATAAAGGAAGGTCCTAAAAATGAGACCCCCAAACAGAGTAACGATAGTGTGTTGCCGAGCCTGATTTGTGACTGGAAACATACAAATTAAAAAGTCGTCACAAGGAAAATACCTACCTTGCTCAAATTGACGCTCTGATAGTTGCATTGAAGGAATGCCAGTAAAACTCCAAGTATGTATACAGTTGCTCGGTGGATTGGTAAGATATACATATGATCAGCTGTATCAAAAAGTTGCTCAATCCTAAAAATGATTTAGTATCTATCACTTAATATAATAGTTTCTCATTTATGAATTTTATTAATAACTAATAAGTAAAAATCAAACCATTTTCTGACTGAATCCACTCCAACTGGGAAAATAAGTAGGTACCAAAAATGTTCAGGGTCCCTTTGTTGATACTTACGATGTACCAAAATGAACGAAATTGGACAATTTTCTTGAATAGGTGGCGTAGTATCGCAATGCAGTAGATAACCCAGCAAGTACAAATAGACTTGCCAGTCCCCTCTTTGGCCACCTCCATACCAGCGGTACAACTATGATCGCAACCAAAAACAGCTGCGTATCAAGTCCAACGTGGTGAGTGTGAGTAAGACACTGCAAGCATGAATATCAACAATTGAAAATACGGGAAACTACCTACCATGTTCTTAAAACCGAAATAATTATGTATAAAAAGCATGTTTCTCCACCAATATCTTTTGCAAATGTCGGCGTGGTGGGTGACTACTAGCTTCCAATTTGGTCCAGAGCTCACGGATGGTAAAATAAACGTGCAGAACAATATTAGGGCTCCTAATGTCGGTACGATTCGGAACAGTCGTGAGACATATTCTTGTAAAATGTTGACTGGGCGTTTGTTGTTCAACTTCTTGAGCAGGCAGTGTGTGGTGAGCATTCCTGACATCATCACGAAAGGATCTGTGTAAAGGCTGGCGGCTCGGCCGATCACTGTCCATGGTTTTCCCATGATCTGCAATTTGGACAAAGTGAGAAAAAGTTAAGTAGGCATACCTATTTCCAAGCAATGAAAATAAGTGGATTTTTCACATACTTTTCCGAAACCGCTAACGTTAAAGATAAAAAAAAGCTACGTCAGGGAGAGCGCAAACAACTGATTGTTATTAAGTTAATAATAATATAATAACTATAAGTAGGTACCTACTTAAATCAAACTTTACTCGGTACAAAATTGAAAAATTAAATACCTAGTACCTAGGTACATTCTTCACTGTAACGTAAATTGTCGATTTTTTGAAGATTTGGTCTTTAATTTGTTAAAGGATTCTATTTAAGTTATCTAAATTCTCAAATGCTGTGAAGCACCCAAGTACTCCATCTAAAAGGATACTCTTCTTTTCCAACAGCTCTCATCTCTCAAACAATACTAAAAGTGACTTTTAATATGACTTTTTAAAATGCTCTTTTGTATAGGTAATGCTTAAAATTCCGTTGAAAATGGATTTGGATTATGAAACACGTTTAAAACTTATGAGCAAATGTACACTTTCAATAAAATTGATTTTTACAAATAAGCCCCTAGTGTAATTGATGTAAATATGTAATAAAACTAATAATTATTTTAAATGAACATAGGGCAAGATATTTTACATCAGTAGTGTTGGTTGCAGTTTCGTTTATAATTACAAACGGAAAGTTTATGATGCTCTGCTCATTGATTGTAATAATCAATGTTGCGGCCTTCGGTATAGTCCACCAAACATACGCAAAACGTGTGCAAAACGAATCCGTACACTTTTAATTTGATGTTCTCCTGATAAAAAATAGGGAAATTTCCCACGGAATCCTCGCTATGCCATTTGTTTTGGACGTAACATTTATTACACAAGCAGGTCGGCTACTCTCCATTTTTTATTTATTTCATATAATAATCAGAATTTATATTTAAGCTCCTCCTGCTCTCTGTCATCCTAATAGAAAATGTGAAATTTTGCGTCCGAAGCGCCAAGGAATATAATACACACCCACAACATAATTATTATTTCACACATAATTATATCAATATCACACTCGCACTGTTATTTTACTTACCATTAGTAGGTGTTAGTTCCCCCTTATCAAATTGCCGTAAGAAAGTATACATCATTTTTTACAAGTTGTACCTGAATACTGCTAGCGTTTATGTTCGCCTAATATAATATCCAATACAAACGTCTTGGCTGAGTTTAACCCTTCCACAAAAACCCCTTCAGCGAAATTTACCGAAGTGCAGAATCTGATCTTTTTAATGTTATGCGATCCTAATACGAGATGAAGTGTGTTTGGCCTACTACTGCACCAACTGCTTATTATAACTTACCTCGCTCATACTCGTTCTGTTCACGTACGGCACGAAAAATGATGCCATCGACTTATGGGATATGACCAGCATAAAAGCGTTAATAAATCGAATTCCGTGAAGCGCCTCGATGTCGTCTGATGATCTCCTAGTAGAAAATAGGGCCGATAAATTCTTCTTTAACGAAAACGCCACATAGAGCTTTGCTGAAATTATAAAATCGATAGGAGCAATATTTATTGTGGGTCCTTGACTAAGTTGATTGGTACAATAAATACTGGTGGCCGCTTAATTTGCATGGTTTTAAACTTACTTTTTTCAACTGAGTAGCAGTCATAAACGGTCGCAATAAATGACAATAGAATCACTGCTAAAAATAATGTTCTGAAACAAGAAGATTTATTAGCCATCATCGGTAACTTCTTTTCATCTTTTTGTATGCTATTCGTACTGGAAAAATTGAATAAATACTGGGATTTTCTCCAAGGATGACCAATGGCAAAAGTCAATGGCTGGCAGTTATAAAATTACGATGTGCTATAGAGGTCACGTATATCTAAAGTAAACTGAACCCACAGAATTCCAAACGCGAGAATTAATTTTAAAGTTATACATGAGCATATTCAGTCTACCAAAGACCAATAGCAAAAGGCCTGAATTTTTATTGCAAATTAAGTCTAAGTCACCTTTGCAGTTGGGGGTTTTTCATTTTTGTCCTTTGGGTATCCGTTTCCAGTATGTATTAAAAAATTAGAATAATTCGGACGGAAATTAAATTTTAAGTCTAAAAAAGTGGCTCCAAGTGCTCTGGAAAGTCCTTGAATAGTCTAGAAATACAAAGCATCCAAAAGCCGGTGCATGTACAATAAATCTCAAGGAACAACCTTTCCAGTTCTATAAAACCTTAGATTTCTCTGGAAAACCTTTGAATGCTCTACATCTGTTCCACAAAAATTGCTCCTACGCCGTTAAAACGATTTACGCTGAAACTCAAATACCCAGGCGATGGTCATCGCCATATTTGTGTTGCAATTAGCTGTCCATGTACTGTATGGTGTAAGGGTCTATGCAATTATTCATTTATCGAGCATTTTTACTATCAAATTAGAAGTAAGTACCTATCTTCTCAGTCAGAATTTAATACTTGACATGGTGCAGTTACCACCGACTTCACGAAAGAAGAAAATCCTTTAAATCCTCTGAAGGTATTTTTATATATAATATTTTTTTAATTTAAAGGTTTAGGGTATTATTAAAATTGTATTATAAATTGCTTCGAGGCTTCGAGGAAGATCAATTTATTATGTTGTATCATACACCAAAACGTCTAAACTCGTATGCTCTACATCTACCTACAATATTGGCATTGGTACATAATATGAAAATATTGATTCAGGTTCCCATGCAAAAAACACATGGGTCTCTAAATGAACTTTAGGTATGTCAAATGGCACCTCGTCATCTACTAAACGCATTTATTCACACGAACTCTCCGAACCTTTGATTGACTTTTACATAGGTCTACATTCAAAGCTCCCAACCTACCCCAAAATATGAACCTAAGATTAAAAACGCCACGACAAGGTTTGTAATTAAAATATGAAATTCAGAAGAAGCAAAACGTCTCTTTCAACTGATGATTATGACATCTAATTTTAATTTACATAAAATGTGATATACAATAAATGGATAATGTTTTTTTGTTATTTCACAATAAGCACAATTAGCCTCAATTTTTTTAATTTTAGGGGTCAATAGAAACAGCTCACACTTAGATGTTGTAAAACACGTTAAATAGGTAACTAATGGCACACGTTTTAATTGTGCATTTTTAAATTCCATGTTAACGTTTTATGAAAATAATATTCAACTAAATTAGCATACATAGATGTCTAGACTCTAGAGGCCTAATCGAAAAAATACGAATCTTATTGGATTCTACGCACCAAAATTTATAAGAAAAAGTGTTTTCCCTAAAAATTTTGGAGTAGTCGAAATTGGTATAAAACGAAGGTTACACACTTGCTTCGAAATTGGTTTCTAGTACATCTGACCTTTTGATTGAACAAAATTGAACAATTTGATTGAGAAGTCTAAAAAAAATTGTCTCAGATCGACCGGAAAAAAAAAATATTTTCTTATAGAATGTGGCCTGTAGAATCCATAATTTCAAACAGTTCCAAGATCGGGCTACTAGTTCAAAAGTTACAGCCCTTTGAATTTTCTTTCGAAATTGGTTTCTAGTCTATAACTTTTGATTGAGAAGTCTGATCGAAAAAGTACGATTCGTTTTGGATTCTACGCACCAAAATTAATAAGAAAAAGTGTTTTCCCGAGAAATTTTGGTGTAGTCGATTTTTGGTAAAAAAGGAAGGTTATACACTGCTTTTTTTTGAGCCCCGAAAAAAAAATTGTCTCAGATCGACCCGGAAAAAAAATTTTCTTATAGAATGTGGCCTGTAAAATCCATAATTTCAAACAGTTCCAAGATTGGGCTACTAGTTCAAAAGTTACAGCCCTTTAAATTTTCTTTCGAAATTGGTTTCTAGTCTATAACTTTTGATTGAGAAGTCTAATCGAAAAAGTACGAATTGTTTTGGATTCTACGCCCAAAAATTAATAAGAAAAAGTGTTTTCCCGAGAAATTTTGGTGTAGTCGATTTTTGGTAAAAAAGGAAGGTTATACACTGCCTTTTTTTGAGCCCCGAAAAAAAATTATCTCAGATCGACCCGGAAAAAAATTTTCTTATAGAATGTGGCCTGTAGAATCCATAATTTCAAACAGTTCCAAGATTGGGCTACTAGTTCAAAAGTTACGGCCCTTTGAATTTTCTTTCGAAATTGGTTTCTAGTCTATAACTTTTGATTGAGAAGTCTAATCGAAAAAGTACGAATTGTTTTGGATTCTACGCACCAAAATTAACAAGAAAAAGTGTTTTCCCGAGAAATTTTGGTGTAGTCGATTTTTGGTAAAAAAGGAAGGTTATACACTGCCTTCTTTTGAGGCCCGCAAAAAAAATTGTCTCAGATCGACCCGGAAAAAAATTTTTCTTATAGAATGTGGCCTGTAGAATCCATAATTTCCAACAGTTCCAAGATTGGGCTACTAGTTCAAAAGTTACAGCCCTTTGAATTTTCTTTCGAAATTGGTTTCTAGTCTCTAACTTTTGATTGAGAAGTCTGATCGAAAAAGTACGAATTGTTTTGGATTCTACGCACCAAAATTAATAAGAAAAAATGTTTTCCCGAGAAATTTTGGTGCAGTCGATTTTTGGTAAAAAAGGAAGGTTGTACACTGCCTTTTTTTGCCTCGAAAAAAAAATTGTCTCAGATCGATCGGGAAAAATATTGTCTTATGGAAGTGGGCCTGGTAGGAATCCCATAATTTTCCCACAGTTCCAAGATCGGACTACTAGATCAAAAGTTACAGCCCTTTGAATTTTTTTCGAAATTGGTTTTTTACCCATAACTTTTGATTGAGACGTCTAATCGAAAAAGTACGAATCGTTTTGGATTCTACGCACCAAAATTAATAAGAAAAAGTTTTTTCCCGAGAAATTTTGGTGCAGTCGATTTTTGGTAATAAAGGAAGGTTTTTTTTGCCTCGAAAAAAAATTATCTCAGATCGACCGGAAAAAAATATTTTCTTATAGAATGTGGCCTGCAGATCCATAATTTCAAACAGTTCCAAGATCGGGCTACTAGATCAAAAGTTACGGCCCTTTGAATTTTTTGTCGAAATTGGTATTTTTGCCCATAACTTTTGATTGAGACGTCTAATCGAAAAAGTACGAATCGTTTTGGATTCTACGCACCAAAATTAATAAGAAAAAGTTTTTTCCCGAGAAATTTTGGTGCAGTCGATTTTTGGTAAAAAAGGAAGGTTATACACTGCCTTTTTTTTGCCTCGAAAAAAAAATTGTCTCAGATCGACCGGGAAAAAATAATTTCAAACAGTTTGAAGATTGGGCCACTAGATCAAAAGTAACAGCCCTTTGAATTTTTTTTCGAAATGGGCGTTTTGCCAATAACTTTTGATTGAGAAGTGACATAATCTTCAAACTATAAGCAGTTTTGGAATGTACCGGCCAAAATCTATAAGAATAAGTGTTTTTCGGTCGATTTCCGACAATTCATTTCGAGCTAATTTATAGGCAAGACTATACCCTTTGTATTTTCACCGAAAACAACTACTCCGAAATTCCTCGGGAAAACATATTATCTACTCTGAGATCAAGGATTATTATATAATCCTTGCTCTAGAATCAAATTTGTTAGTTGCCTCCGGCATTGGAAGGTATACTAAACACCAGTTGAAAATAGCAAGGCTGTTTCTAAAGTCTTCTAAGTCCAGCAACCAATACATAACTAATTAATATATTTAGTTTATACCTTGACATATTTAATTGCACAGAAGGTGCCGTCTAAGACCAACGTACCAAAATTAATAAATAATGCCATCAAAATCAATGTCATTATTAGGTAATGTACCGTTTCACTTTAAATTAATTTTTACTTTAAATTCTAAAATCAAGATTATATTGGACGTTTAGTAACTTTTGATAAGAAGACAAATTTGTTCAGTAGCAAGTTATTATTCTATCGATGTATATTCGAATTGTTGCGTTTGAATGAAAGCACATACGAAATTTACGTGCTTGGCATAAATCAAGCTTCCAGTCTCAAGAAGCGGTATGTCAATCAGTGTAACTGCAAGGCCTAAGTAATATTTTTGTTTCACTATCGCAAAGAGGATGCGGTGAGCATTCAAGGTTACCCGTCAACGATTAATAATAACTATTTTACTATTTGCATTGCGATGGTCATAGTGTGTAAATTACTTTGATTATATGCGACAGGTTAAACAACAAAGGTCCCATCACACCCAAAGAGATGAATGAACCGTACATTGTTATGTTTAACAATATCGTGTTAATTACTTTTGGAGGTCTTTGGACACTTACCCTACCAGATACGTTAACCACGACAGTTCCTCACTTTGTGCAGTTTGGCACATAATAGGATCGACCATGACCTCAACGTCCAGATTGGTTCCATTGAAGATTGCATCGACCGCTTTTTGTACCGCCAAGTGAACGTCTCCAGGCTCGCACAAATTTGGCACGCATATCGCCCAGTTAATGCTCGAAAATCGAGGTACACGATGACCGGGCTATCGAAAAGTGTAACCATCAATTGATCTAATTTCCGCGCAATACTTACGTCATCCAGGTTGCTTTTGAGCATGTAGTGCGAGTGGACCAATTTGTGTATAGCGCTCAGTTGTCCATTTAAGGGCGTTTTAATTTGCAACGACGCAAGGCAGTATTGTCCCTTCAATTGCAGTTTTTTCTCGTCGACTGACAAGCAGAGATCAAAATCTCCCAACTGGTTGATATTTCCGTTCAAAATACCAGACGGAATTTTCGCATTTGAATCGTACACTAAAAAGGATTACACTCGTGGGAGACCTAATTAATGGTTACTTACTCTTAAGTGCCCACATCTCAAAGAGATCAAGGGCGCGTTGATATTGGAGACTTTGAACCTTGCACTTGGTATTCACTCCAGGAATGTCCAGGTTGAAACGAACGGGAGAGTAGGCATACTTGGTGAGTTGTTTTAAAACCTGGGAGTAGCCGGTTCCTAAAAGAAAGAATTCGGTGATATCATGTGCATCCAAATCTCGTATCCCTATGAAGCCTGGGGGTAGTTATAACTAGAAGAGCGCAACATTTGGGTACCTTTCTTCGCGGCAGATCCTGGAGAAGTCCAGCTTCTAAACAAATGAACTAGTTCCGTAGGCTCAACGACATAATTGAGGATGGAAATATAGTGATCCTTATAGTACCTTCTAATTAATTAATAGTAGGTTTAGCCTTTATATAGACAATGTAGAAATTTCAAAATAATATCTATCATGTAGTATTTTTTTGTAAATTTTCGGATAATCGCCCGGTAAACTTGACTGCTCGTTGAAAGTGAATCTCGAAAGACGTACGACAACTTCAGTCCGGAAAAACCCGGGGTTCAGGTTTCTTGAAATAGTTGAAGAGATGAAGAGATTTATTCATTGGATTAATTGACCAATGGTAGATATCCTCATGTGGGTATCAAAAGAACTGAAATTTCACGTAGAATCCAAAATGTAATAAAAAAAATAGAGGTTGCCATTAAAAATATCGAAGTTATTATCTACTTCCGGTATTTCTGGAAGTGCGGACATTTTGAAAATATTTTACATCGATTCGGCCTTCGGAGTAACTCCTAAGTACAAATTTTTAAAAACCTACCTATTTTACTTTCCCAGAGACCTTTAACTAAAGTTCCCAAAAAACACCCTGTATATGCTAGTAGACCTGTGGCTATAGCTATGCATTGTCATATGTTGACTCAAGCTATGGAACGATGTAATTGGTTTTTGGGAAGGGAGAGTTGTAATTGTAAGAGTTCCGTCAAGATAGTTTTCGCGAGAAGACCATACCTATACTTCCATCCCCAATGGTTTTGCTTCAGCTGGTTGGCTAAGCAAAATACTGTCATTTCCGAAATACGCTAACTATAATTTCCTACGATTCTGCCTGTACTGCCCTACCCTCCATTTGCTTTTGTTATACTTTCACTTAGTAGTGCAAACAATATGCAAAAAAAGTTTATGTTAACCTCACGAAAGTAAATGGCTGGTCCTTTACTGGATCATTGAATTGTTCAATTAATGACTGGATACTAATTGTTTTAACTTTATCGTTCATATCTAATTAAGAAGAAAAATGTGACAAATTTGCTCTTGACGTTTACGACGCCATTCCTAACACTTTTACAACCGTATCCTCTAATCAATTTTCACCCAAGGATGTGTCGTAATTTCAACATGCAAATTGTAAATGACTTATTCAACCGGATTATTTTCACATCATTTTACTGGAAAAGAGGACCTTCGATTTAATGTGCAACAAATTAGAAAAATAAATAAAAACAAGGCGACGTTCTAATGACCGCCTAATTTACCTACGGAGGCACTGAAAAGTAATTGCAAATTAGTCCTATTCAGTTGTTCCGTTGCAAAATTTCGCAAGCGTCGCGACCTTTCATTGAGTGCTACAAATTGTCAAAGTAAATGCCGAGAAAGGTCGGTTTAGATTAGGGGTGGCGACCGTGTCCGCAAAGAGCGGGGGTTAAAATTTTAACCGGCGCAGCGCGTACATCTCCTCGCGTTTCTGCTACCCTGTTAAAACTAGAGCAGTTTAGACAATCGCAGTTAACCCTTTCGGAACAGAATTTCGGTTTCATTCATCTCCGTTGGCCGATCGACCCTGAAATTCACTTTCTTTACACGTGAGAGACCTCACCCAACCTGAGGACTTCTTGAGCAAGAGTGATTGCGTAAGGGTCAGCGTCCGTTTTATAACTGCATTAACTTTGACATTGCAATTGATTTTCCTGATCATAAAACTTAACGCACACGCCAAGAAGTTCAATGTTATCTTGCGTGTCGAAATTAGGTCGCTAAAATTTCTTCAATCGCGTTGCGAATAGTAAATTTGTTCGACCAATTCGAAATGATGTAGGTAGGTAGTAGTAACAAAAACGTACCTTCTAAACATGAGGAATTCGCAAAACATACATTTTCTTCAATTATCGATTTAGAACGACTGACCGTACTAATGGATACGTTAAGCACTCCGTCTTCCTTAAAAGAAGAATAGGGTTGCAAAAATCCATCGCGCACACTGCCAGTAATGCTTCTAATTAGAAACATTATGACAAAAAAAGGAATCGAAGGTGAATTTTTCATCGCGTCTACGTTTTACGAATGTTAATTCTAACCGCAAAATAATAATTATTAATTACACTGCACTTGTTGGTACCGCAACTGAATTATGTATTGTTGCTGTTCTATCAAAGGGTCGCTATCATCTTTTGGTAATGGTAAGGCTAAATCCCCACCAGCAGGTGCCACTATTATTGGAAAGGGAAGTTCCCGATTTGTAATCGGTCGATTTACAAAACTATTTTACCATGAGTTTTGGGCAATTGAAGGCCTATTAGTATTCATTAAATTCTTGTGTGTGAATCAATTTACGATTATTAATTTATTAACTGAAAGCAAAAACAACAGTGCTTCGCTAATCCTTTTTGCAGTATCATACATAGTTTGACAGAAAAAACATCAGCAAAAAGCAATGTGACCCATATATTTTAGCTCTTTGATGTTTTTTTCATTAATTATTTAGTGACGTGAAATTATTTTGATTTGTAAGCTATAACAAGGGCAAAGGAAAGGGGGTTGGCTAAAATTGTCGCTTTTCTTGAATCTAGGTAATCTTCTCAGTTCCTACCAAAACATCAAATATTTGATTTTGGTGGTTCAACACCTCCTACATTACTTTTTTGGTCAATTTTATTAGGTTTTAATTTAATTAAGGTACCTCAAATGTTTCAAGTAGGTCTTGATTCTTGATCTTTATTTTTGGGACTCTGGAGTTTAGGAACCTACATTTCCGTCGATCAATATCTTCCTGCAACTATTGCCACGGACTAAAATACTATTATTAAAATATTAAATAATAGTAGGTAAGTACCTATCTGCTATTACAAGAGTCTAGACTCAAGACTGTAGTGCTATTACATATTAATAAGTACTACAGTTTTGTGATTTGAACGTCTACGTCCAAACCAGCTACGAATACGAACTCTTGTAATAACCATTGGATTTTCGCTTATTTAAATTGCAAAAATTACTTGAAACCCATGAAAAAAAATTTACTTTGTTACGTAAGAGCACTTCTCACTTTATTAATAGCTTGGTGATAATTATTTGACGTGAACCATCGCTAGTACGTGTCAGGTAATTGTATTTTGTTGCTATGTACCGCATATATAGAGGAGGTACTGTCCACTTCTAAAAGTTTCTTGGCCCCCCGACTACCCCCTCTCTGTAGAATAAACAAATGAAAGCAACGGAAAATGTAAGAAACAATATCCTGACCTCGAGTATGAAGCTTAATAAATAATTTGACGAAATTTCATCAATATCACGCTAAAACCTATGCCAATGCCACAAACTGTCAAGCCACAGTCACCAAAACCTCAGTCTAAGTTAATGCATAAAAGTATTTTAAAAACCATACCTACCTTGGCTGTAGAAGATAGGTTTGTGCCCATCGTGGCATCACAAAATGTGTTAGATTGTTACTCTAATCGGTGATACATCTTCGACTGAAGAAGGAAAAATTAATAACAATCCGATCCACTCCAATATGAATCTTTAAAAGAAACTGATATGCTTTAGCGTATCTTTGAAATTGATTCACAAATCTATGACGCAGGGACACAGACTCCCGATTACATTAATTAATAGTTATATTTATTATACAGTGTGTCCCAGGTAGAACGCCCCATAAGGAAACAGCAATGTATTTTTTCGCGATGGATCCAGGAGGCCTTTTATATTAGCGTTCAATGTGCATACTTCTCCAATCTCTTTCTAGCATCAGTAGCACCATTAGAATCATTAGAATGCACACTCATCTGTTTCACTTTAACTTCCCTTAAGGATAAAGAACGTATTACCTATTAAAATGGCAATTTAACATATGCTATAAAATAAAATAAAACAACATGGTGAAATTTGATGACTTTAATTTTGTGCAATTAATCCTCAAACTCGAGCCTACAATTGTTTAAAGTGATTTAGTAAAAAAATTTAATTACCCAAAGTTCAACCACCCATTAGGTCAAACGTGGGAAATCAACGCAGATCATCTTCCAAGGAGTGGTCGCGTGACATTTTTAGACACTCAATTCTGAAAATCTTCCCATTTGAAGTTGCAGAGGATATATGAAGACTTCAAGACGCCCCCCCCCCTCTGATTTTGGACAACATCAAAAAACAAACTAAATATGCGGTAATGGATTAGTGTGAACTATAGTAGGAGCAAAAGTATGCTTATTCAAAATTTTACACAAATTCGAAGTTATTCATGTTTACGTGTCAAAATAGCACCCCAGGAGGAATAAGGGGGGAGGCCCTCCGAAACATAATATCAGATATCTGTAAAGTCATAATATGGTCTTCGTTGCAAAAACTATCTGAAAACGTTAACTGTCTCCCTTCTTCCAACAGCTCTGGTTTTGTTGATTTTTTAAAATTTTGTTTTTTATTATTATTTAAAATCAGAAGCCTCCCAGAGGGGGAAATAATTATTTGTATTGTTTAAACAATATGTACCCTTTTTATGTAGGAAAATTTTTAGCGCATTTGTTAAGTGCTATTGTTTTCGTTTTGGCCGTCCGTTCGTGCACTCGGACCCACTTACGCGATTTTGAACTGTCTTCTATATCAACTACCGCTCTTCTCGCTTGCCCTTTCTCAAAATCGGGGGTTGGGGTAGAACAGATTTTATTTTTCATACTACTCTACTGAAAGAAATTAATTTCTACCAACCCCAGTCCGCCTTCTTGACTCCTTATCGTAATCGGCTATAATTCCTGATATCTCAAGAGTGGAGTGTCGGAATTGTCAATTGGTGATGAAAACTCTAAAATTGAATATCTCGAAATGGCGTGTCGCAGAAGAGGGCAATCACAAAGGGGAAGTGGAATGTATGGACGATACACATCTATTGGTGATGTCAAAGCCGTCAGTACAAATATCTGCAGAACGGAGTGTCAAAGGGGCGTGCTTTCAAAGGGCGGTTGGAACGTCTGGACGAGACTATTGCCGTTATGAAAAGTTAAGTGTGAATATCTCGAAAATGAAGTGTCGCAGGAAAGTACTTACCCACAAAGATAAAAAGGCAAAATTGCGGAGATTTTTTCTAAGGGGTTGATCCTTGTTGTAGTATATAGCTTATAACCCAACTAGTAACTATTTACAAGAGTTGTGCCACAATTCGTAGGTACTTGTTTTTCTCTACATATAACAAAAGATTAAAACTACTACCTATTACAATTACAAATAATGCATTAAATATGTAAATTGATTGATTTACTTATAAGTACGGAAAAGAAGGAAATTTAATTTTCATCATTATTTTCAGATTCCAAGGTTTCATCTTCTTCAAGCGGTTGTGATTATAGCAGAGTCGTGCTGGCAGGTGAGAAATGAAGGCCAGCGTTTCTGCCGTCATTTTAATTGGTTCTCAATAATTTTCTTTTTGCCAACCCCATTTTGTGCAAAAACTGATCTTTTTATAGAAGTAGAATAAATATTGTTTAAACTATATAAATAATTATTTCGCCCAGAGCAGTGTTCGGATGGGGAAAAACAATTTTTTTCTTTTCAATTTGGGCTTTAACACTGAAATTACTGTAGCTGATTAACGGGGTACAAAAAATAGTACATATACCACAGGACTAAAGTGCGTACTACCCCTTCGGGTAGGTACTTGTTACAAACTGCACCTTCGGGATTAAAACACACACTTTAGTCCCATATAGGTATAATATACCTACTATTAAATGCTCTCCGACTCCGGAAAACTGAATCCAATCAACCTCTTTTAATATGAATAATAAAACGCAAACTTTACTAAGGTATTTATTAATCGAAATTTCCTTCTTTTATGTTATCGAATTCAGGTGCGCATTTTTAATATTTATTTCTTTAGACATATACGAAGACATTAAAAAAAACTTCAATAGGAATTCTTGTGTCTATTCAAAGATTTTCAGTCTCTGACCCCTGGACTAGTAGGAAGCTTTCCTAATCAGAAACATACTCATTGCTCAAACTTGGTAATTACATAATCAAGCCTTCACCCACTATAAATGCCTCTTTTTTGTGGTAGGTAGTACGGCTTTCATTTTAACGCTCAGAACTCGAAAACTTCATTTAGAATGCTTACCTCCAATTTAAAACAGCTTCACCATTAATATCACGGCATTGACATTTGGTACATGTTTTTCCTATGCCCAAACACTTCTGCGAATGCTTTTCCCAAAACACCCATTCATTTTGCACTTTTTTCCTCTACTTCTCATGCTCAACTGACAACTGGTTTCCTGAAGTAGTGGTTACTTCTTACAAGGGAGTCGATACTTTATAGTAGTGACTCTTCCATTTGTAGGTACTCACCGGGTATAAAAACTACTCAAACAAAATGTATATCCTGCTAAAATATTTATTACAACTAAGATTCCTGTACTCCAAGGTACCTGGATCGATGATGCCACTAATAGAAACTAAAGAAAATGTGCATTAATTGATTCGCTTCATGCATTATTCATTTAATGCATTGAGCGGGTTACTTTATAATCTCTTTGTATCATAATTCAGCTTGTCACTAATGCTAATATGAATATTACCATAGTGCTCCTTGGCAATCTTAATTTTACTGTTCATAAAAATCACTATCTAACAGCTAACTTCTTTGCTAATTACTTAGAGGTAAGTATCGTAACTAAATAATTATGATCAATTGGTAATGATGAGATTCTTATTCAATGTTACCACACGATATATAAACAAGACACTAAATAAGATTTTGTTTGTTTATTCAGTTATACCTAGATGATGTTTATGCTTGAATGGCAGATTACATATTTTTCTAGAGATTAGGTACTATGAATTACATGAAAATCTCTCATCCTGATTTGGAATTTCCACCTCCATGTTCTGCTTGAGGTTTTACAGCATCACATCTACCTACTAGGAAGTTCTAGAACTACAGAAAAAGGTAACTACGTAATAATTGCTGCATTTACCGTGCTAGGAAGTGAAGTTGCAATTTAAATTAAAATTTTTAAACCTTCAGTACTAGGAGCGCTGGCATTTCTAGTTCTACCTACTACCCGCCTATTTATAAAGATATATAAATGTGTATAAATCGATAGTACGGAAGTAACATTTTTACTTTACGAAGTGCGTAAAAATTATACGCGGAAAATACGCCTTGCATTGAAAACTTGAGATCGTAAAACATCATAAGACCTTCACTACTAATAGTAAGCACAATCTACATATTCCATATGCGAATACGAGCATTTTGCGAACAAGAATGTGCAATTGCAAAAGGTTATACGTATACGCGGAAGCGGATTCCATCGAAATATTCTCGAGCAGCGCGGCACTCTTCATCCTCAAGTGACGACTCTGATTCACAGCTTACTACAGTTTTCGATCCGGAGGCAACTGATGATGAAGACCAGTCCATACGGTTCAACAAGTCACTTGAAGAAATTTATGAAATTCCTAAACCGAAAGCATTGAGGAGCAGCAATAGAAAGAAGCAGACGTCTAAAATCCTTACTTCTACTCCACTGAAAGGAGAATTAGAAAAAAAAGAATTAGAACGGGCTAAAAAAATGCAAAAAAAAACAGCATCGGTTAAGAGGAAAGTGGATTTGGATGGTCCAGCCAAAACCAAGAAGATAAAACTTACACATTCTAAACTCGAGCCTGAATTGGAGAAGAAAACTGACGATGTTTGTCCAGTTTGTGGCGATTTTGGAATATCCGAAACATGGTGGAGATGTCGTGGATGCGCTGTATGGTCGCACTCAGCATGCACAGAATTTGACCGACCAGAAGATTTCAAAAAGTGCGTCAAATGTGATGGGAAAAGCGAATAAAAAAATGGCCGATATTTCCCACCTTAGTGGTCGATATTCCCCGTGGCGGTGGGTAATATCGACCAAAAAATATTTTTTGTTTTTATGTAAAATTTGATAGTTTTAGTTGGACACTTTTGTTCGTATATCCTCAGATGGTAAGAACTGTACCATACTATGTGTTTATGAAATAAAAACGTCAAAAATCCAGAGAGTTTTATTTTAATTCGGGCAATGGTCTTAGGTGGTCGATATTAGAACACCTTCCCCTAGATTTATAAAATTACTAAGACATTGTCGATTCGATAACCAGTGAAGCCATCAAACTCTTCGGTATGAAATTAATCTCATTGAAAGATGTTTTGCATAATGTTCATCCGCACATGCAGACATGGAAAGCAATTTCGTGCTGCTAGTAAGTAGTCCTAACAGTAAGCTCTGACATTTTGGAGGAAAGTATACGAAATCCAAAAATTAATCTTTTCGAGTTGAATTTTGAGCGGAAATGACCCACGTTCGAGATGACAGCTTAATTTTTGGTTACGAAATGGATTTTTGCATTGCCCAAGAAATACTTCCACAAATCCTCTCCATTGGGAATGAAAGCATGGTGCCAAATGATGGGGTCACAAATTAAATCTATGAACAAGAAGTACCTGTCGTTTATTAAATGAGGGAACAACTGTCATGGATGAATGAATTGCATCGGTGCACCAATAGCAATATAATAAAGAAGGCTAGAAACACTGTTCGCACCCAATACAGGAATGCGATAAAAATGGCCAAATGTTCTGCAAACGATAATATTATACGTAACGCCAAAAATACCGGGAAAGCGGCCTGGAGAATAATAAATTCTTATCGACCAAACCAACCGGATTCTGCTACACCAAATATTGATCCTGATGAATTCAATAAATACTTTGTTTATGCACATGATCTTAATAACCCACAACTTTCTGGCGGAGACCCAATTGACTTGTGTAAAGCTAATACCTCTTTCAAGTGCAACGAGGGATTTGGTTTTCAAAAAGTTTCTGAGTTTGAAATTAGACATATTATCAAATCTTTAAAAAACAGTTCCTGTATTGACATTTATGGAATGAGTACTAAAGTAATCAAAGGAAATACCAGCTCATTTGTTAAACCTCTTACTAAACTTGTAAATGCATCTCTCACAAGTGGCACTTTTCCGGACTTACTAAAAACGGCTCTAGTTGTCCCGGTATATAAAAAAGGGGATATAACTAAACCTGAAAACTACCGTGCTATTTCAGTGCTACCGATAATATCGAAAATATTTGAACTAGTGATGTTTAAACAAATTATGAGATATTTTGAAGGGAATTGTATCTTCCATTCTAAGCAGTTTGGTTTTAGATCGAACAAAAGTACGTCAGACGCTGTTAGTCACCTTGTAAAATACTCTTTGGAGTGTTTTGAAAGTGGTCTTCATTCGATGTCTGTATTTATTGATCTCACTCGAGCATTCGATAGCGTTCCACATAAAATTCTGATAAAGAAACTTGATTTAATTTATAAATTTAATCCGAGCAGTGTATCTCTAATTCAGTCCTACCTAAAAAACAGAAAGCAGGCTGTCAAGGTGAATGGTGTTACATCGGGCTTCCTTACGCTTCTGAGAGGAGTTCCTCAGGGCTCGATACTAAGGCCGCTTCTCTTTGTTATATTCATCAATGACTTCGCAGCATATCTACAACAGTCAGCGGAATGTATCCAGTACGCCGATGATACAACATTCTGCATTAGGGGTAAAGATCCTAGAACCACAACGGAAACAACCCACCGCGTACTACATCTTGCGGAAAAATGGTGTCTAGCAAATCAACTTTATTTAAATAACAATAAAACTGTACGAATGTTAATGTCACTAAGAAATCATGAGTACGAGAATCCACCTTATGTTAAATTTTTAGGTGTCTTTGTGGACCCGAAACTATCTTTTCAGTCGCATATCGAGTATATTTCTAAAAAAAATAAGCAAAAATATTTATGTTATGCAACGCCTTTCAGAATGCGTGTCTAGGGAGCTTTTAAAGCAAGTATATACATCTTTAATTCAATCGCACATAAATTATTGCAATATTATATGGGGCAATTGTTCTCATGTTTAAAGGGTGTTTGCCTTACAACGACGAGCGATTAGAGTTTTAGGTAATATCGGTTACAGAGAAAACTGTAGGAAGCTATTTATAGACTTTAAGTTGTTAACTTTGCCATGTATATTTTTACTGAACTGTGTTTTGTATGCTAAAACAAACTCAAGCAACCAAATTGTACGATCTGATGTTCATAATTATGGTACGCGTAATAGAGAGCAACTGAACTTAGTATTTTATCGTCTGGAGAAAACTCACAAAAGCTTTCTACATATGTCTTATAAGATCTTCAATCTATTACCATTGAGAGTAAGAAACTTAGACATAGTTACATTGAAATATAGATTAAAGACTTTCCTTTTACAGAAAGCCTTTTATAGTGTCTATGAATTCGAAATTTGTGATTTAAGTGCTATTTAAATAATATGTTTTCCTTATTTGACTTCTGTAAATGCACAATTCTAAGCATGTTAACAGCAATAAACATTATTATTATGGTCGGTGTTTCTTGTGAGAACTCAGGTCTAGCCTGGTTAACTAATCGCACGGATTAAAATCAAGTAACGATTAGTGTCTGTGTCTGTGCCTGGTGAAGTTATGTAGGGTCCTTAAAAAAAAAATAAATAAATAAATAAATAAAAGATAAAAAAAATCACACACGTAATTCGTACTTAACCAACATACCTATTGATGGGCACAATAGCCAACGCTATCAGGAAAGAGGAAAACAAAACAAAACAAAAAAAAATCATTATAATAATTCCTGTAATTTTATTAAATGGAGTTTATTGTGTAAGTGTTTCTTTGGCTTTGCGTTTGGGTTGAATACTAGTGGGTTGTGATAACGTGGTGTGTTTCTGTGAAGAAGGAGTTTTGTGTTTTTTAATTGTATTTATGGTGTTTCTTTGTTCCTGAGGTCGTATTTGTGAGGTTTCTTGGGTTTTTGGTGGAGATATTGCAGTATTTTGTGAGCCTGTGGTGCTGTTAAGGTTTTTGCGTTTCGGTTGTATACGAGTGGGTTGTTTCTGAGAAGAAGGAGTATTGTGTTTTTTAACTGTGCTAGGGCGTGTAACTTTATTGGATGAACCTGTCTTTGTAGTGCATGTTGCGTTACTTGTGTTTATGATGTTTCTTTGTTCTTGAGGTTGTATTTGTGAAGTTGTTTGGGTTTTTGGTGGAGATATTTTAGTATGTTGTGAGCCTGTAGTTCTGTATAGGTTTTTGCGTTTGGGTTGAATACGAGTGGGTTGTGATAACGTGGTGTGATTCGGTGAAGAAGGAGTTATGTGTTTTTTAACTGTGCTAGGGCGTGTAACTTTATTGGGTGGACCTGTCTTTGTAGTGCATGTTGCGTTACTTGTATTTGTGGTGTTTCTTTGTTCTTGAGGTTGTATTTGTGAAGTTGCTTGGGTTTTTGGTGGAGATATTTTAGTATGTTGTGAGCCTGTAGTTCTGTTAAGGTTTTTGCGTTTCGGTTGAATACGAGTGGGTTGTGAAAATGTGGTGTGTTTCTGTGAAGAAGGAGTTTTGTGTTTTTTTAAATGTGCTAGGGCGTGTAACTTTATTGGATGGACCTGTCTTTGTAGTGCATGTTGCGTTACTTGTATTTATGGTGTTTCTTTGTTCTTGAAGTTGTATTTCTGTTGTTGCATGGGTTATTGGTGGAGACATTACAGTATTTTGTGAGCCTGTAGTGCTGTTAAGGTTGTTGCGTTTGGGTTGAGTACGAGTCGGTTGTGTTTGTGATAACGTGGTGTGTTTCTGAGAAGAAAGAGTATTGTGTTTTTTAGCTGTGCTAGGCCGTGTGGGTGAGGGCGTCTTTGTAGTGTGTGTTGCGTTACTTGTATTTATTGCGTTTGTTTGTTCAGGAAGTTGTGTTTGTGTGGTTGGTTGAGTTAAGTTTGGAAATATTACAGTATGTTGTGTGTCATGTTGTGAGTCTAAAGTGCTGTTTAGGCTTTTGCGTTTGGGTTGAATACTAATGGGTGGTGATAATGTGGTTTGCTTCAGAGGGGAATCTCTGATTGTAGTATATGTTGTATCATTTGTTGTACTTGTTTGTTCGGTAAGTTGTATTTGTGTGTTTGTTTGGGTTAGAGGTGAAGATATTACAGTATGTTGTGTACCGTATTGTGAGCGAGTACTGTTGTTTACATGTATACGTTGTGGATCATTTGTGTATGTAGTATCTTGTGTTATGTTTAGAAATTTACGAACAATATGGCATGTGTTGATAATGACTGCTTTTTGTAAATGTTTGTAGGTGTTTTTGTCTAAACCTAATAGTTGTAAATTGTGGTGTATTGTCTTTGGTATAACTCCAGTAGCACTAAGAATAATGGGAACTATAACAGTAGATTTCGTTCTCCATTGCGTCTTAAGCTCGATAGCTATATCGGTGTATTTGCGGTGTTTTTCTGCATGTGTTTTAGTTAAGTTGTTAGTGTTGGGTATGGCAATGTCTATAATACAAATGGATTTTTGTGTTTTATCTATAAGTGTAATGTCTGGTCTATTATTGTGGATAGTTTTGTCTGTGAGTAGTGTCCTGTCCCAATATAATTTGTGTGTGTTGTTTTCGAGTATGATCTGTGGCGTGTATTTGTAGTATGGTGTCGTATCTGTTATGAGATTGTTATGAGATTATTATTATTATTATTATTATTATTACGAATTTTCCGGGGCGAATCTTTCGGAGGCGAATTTGTTGGGAGCGAATTTTCGGGGGCGAATTTACCGCACACCACAAATCGTATTGGTGTATGAATAAACATTTTTTTGTGAAAATAAAAAAAACAGTGCAAACAATTCCTGTTACAGTTTTGTTGTTACCCTCAACTTTGGCGGTTGTTTTATGACGCAATGTTAGTTGTAGTTTCTGACAGATATTGACTTTCAGAATAACAGATCATGCCAACCAGATGCCCGTGCGAATGCCAACTCTTTTGGTTAGTGCTAAATGAAACCTATGTTTGGAGGTGAACCTCTCCCCTTTGCAATTTCCGAAGTCTAAACGCTGTGGTTCATTATCCCAGAATATCTTTATTTATGCACTAATTTAGTCGTGAAAATTGTTAAATGAATTATAGTAGGTCGATTTCCAAGAAATAAAATAAATGCATTTTCGAAGGCTTCCTGTATTTTACCAAGACCTTACATACTGATTTCGTTGGGCGAACGCAGAATTACGTTAGTTGTATACGTAAGAAGTGAATTTGATGCATTATCCGTCATGGGCGAAATACACACGTTCTTTATTCCGTTTATATTTTTGTTTCAAGTTCGTATTGGAGAATTTGACCCTATCTTACGATGCGTTTTGTCAACAATTTCTATCCTCTTTAAACCGTGGGTTTTCGAAATATATGAGTCAATGTCGAATGAAAAGATTCCTCCACATTAGTGCCCTCGAAGTGGACTCACTTTGTATTAGTGGGTGCCACGAGGAAAAACCAACTCCTCTGCATATATTGTGTCATTGTGAAGCATATAACAGGTCAAGGTATAGGTTCCTTGGGGGAATGAAGATGCACCCTGGAATGCTACAAGATGCTGCCCCTAGGAGGATTCTAGATTGCTTTAAAAACATTGATAACGTAAAGGAGAATAAAACTAGAATGTACAATAGGCCCCGGGTCACGGTACTTCTCTGAGAAGAATAATAATAAGTAATCACCAAAAGCCTTTACATGAACGTCGAAAAAAGTAAAAGAGGGGAATTTATGAAGTGTTATTAAAATGAATTTTTTTCTAGACATCTTCCGCATGATCTTGAACTTCAATAGTATATTGGAAGACAAGTGTTACAATGCGACCTATTGTAATACGACTATCTTGTGGCACGAGTGGCGTAGCGAAGCGGAGCCACGAGTGGCCACAAGATAGGAGTATTACAATAAAGCATTGTAACACGTGTTTTTCATACTATTTCTTCTATTTCGTGGCTTTAATTTAATTAAAAAGTAAATATCAAAAGCTATAAGAAACTTTAAAATTAATATGTCTTAAGTTGGCTACACCATTTACGTTGACAAATGTTAAGTTGGCAGCGTAGATAAACACAACACTGACATTTGGAAACTTTAAATTCCGTGAATGTGTAATTTTTTACTCGTAGATAAATTTATTTATGGTGGATGTGTAAACTGCTGATTTGGAATGTATTAAGTTCTTCGTGTACCAAAAATCAAGGAAAAGACATAAATTTTACGTACGTAATTTGATTTCACATCTGATGATTTGACGTTGACGTCTTGGCGAACTGCCAACTTAGAGATGAAAAGTTACCAAAAACAATGTTACAATGGCACCCATTGGAACACTGTTTTTGCCGAAAACAGTTGCACAACATTCTCATTGTAACACCGAAATAGAAAAATTTTATTGTAATCTCAAAAATATATAGTCATCTTAACACTTTTATAAGATTATAAATTCCTCTCTTTTTTCCAACATGTGTTAAGTTTTACCCCAAAATGTTAAAATATCAAAAATTCAACCTCCGGATGGTTGTCTTAACAAAACTTGTTTTATAAACTAGGACAACCTCCCAGGCGTCGTATTAATGTAGTAAACTGTCAAATGGTGTATTTTTCAAAGTGTAGGTACCAGCGGGTCTAGTAAGCTTAGGAAATTCAGAAAAAAGTATACAATGTTTAACATAAGTGGTAATTTATGTACACCCTCAGTCTATACAAGGTGTTTTTTTAAAGATGAGCCATAGACAGCACATACCTACCATATATCATAACCGTAGGTGTGTGATAACAGCCAATGTAAAGGCGTTGAGTTATTTAAAATGGGCTATAGGGAAATTTACATTGCGCCAATTGTTCTCAAATCTTGGCCTATGCGCTTTGTTAATGAGCAACAGAGAAACACCAATCAACCAGACATCATCATTGATAATCCATAATAATAAACGTGCCTGTACCGAATTATTAATGAAAGTAGAGCTGTAAAGTGTATAATTTGCATAGACTTCATTTTAGGTTACCCTGTAAATTTTTCCATTTTTCAGGGGTACGTGGCGTGGTTCCATTATTCATCCAAAATCTTTCCAAGGGAATATTTATTAAATTAAATTACTTCAATTAAATAATATTAATTAAATATGAACGTCAATTTACATATGACATCGAGTAAATAAAAGAAAATATGGCGGCAACAGTGTAAAAGACACATTCAGGTAACACACCTTGAACTTATTTTCCTAGATTAGAACTTTCTGGATTATTGAAGTAAATAAGAAATTAGAAAACACAAAAACGGCTTATCTACAAAGAGAGAAAGTACGTTGGGTAGGTACAACTTTTATAGTCAGATTATTTCTATTATTCATTTCTTAGTTCATTGAATGCAAGATTGCGTCGTTTCTGTCAGCACAAAAGAGTGTTTTCCAAAACATTTATTTGAGTTCATCAGAAAAACCTCCAATGGTCTGATGTAAATTGGCCCATTGGCAAAGGTACCGAAAGAATTCACAAACACCTGCACATACCGACTGCACATACTCGACTTATTCTAAAGATAATTTGATTTGATCTGTTTCCAATGCAAACATTGCAAACAATTTAAGTCTCGTTAGTAAATATAGCGTGGTCGTAGCGTTTTTACACACTTTATTCAAGAATTATAGTAGTACCTATAGTAAACTATACGGCGCTGTTTATCGTGATACTGAAAGAACTTTGACCGGCCATTGTTTATTTATGATATCTTTTTGGAACTATGTTTCATTTCGTTACACAACAATTTGCGATAACATACCACGTTACAGCAAGTAGGTATTAAATTACTCGCAATTGTGTTGTTTATTTACGTTTTCGACAACCTCGATATTGCGTACAAAAATGAGCACATCTTAATCAGAGTAGTGATGAATTATTCTTCTTATCGTTGCTTGAAAAGTCTCTTATCGTTCGTTATATCATAGTTTAAAATAACTTACATCTTATCGTTGTTGTCTTTTGCAATGGTGGTATTTAGTTTCTTTGTTGTGTATTCCTTACTTAGAGGGCCTAGTAACTAGTAAGTACATCAATTTTCAACGACCAAATTTTATTTTACGACAATGCAACGCCAGCAGAATGTGAATGCAAATCAACAAAAGCCTCAAGTAACATTGCTATCAAGTTTTGAAACATTTGACCCGAAGAATCAAAATTTTAAAAACTACAAGGAACGATTGGAAATCCACTTTCAAGTCAAAGGGCTAATCAACGATAAGGAAATGTGCGCAAAGTTACTCCTTCAGTACATAGGATCCTCGAATTACGATTTACTAACTTCCTTAGCTGCCCCTGAAGATCCGAAACGGCTAACCTACGATAAGTTAATTGAGCTACTGGAAAAACATGTTTGTCCGAAAACGAACATAATTGTAGAGCAGCATAAATTTTTATGCGAATATCAAAATGACAGCGATTCTATAACAGAATACGTTGCAAAACTACGGAAATATGTCAATAATTGCGAATTTCAATGTGAATGTGGCAAATCTGTAGCAGAAATCTTTTTACGGGCACAATTCATTCGTGGTATTCGTGATATGAAGATCAAAGAACACCTTTTGCAAAGTAATACGTTAAGTTTTACAGAAGTCATTGAAAAAGCACTAGCATTAGAAGCGAGTAAAATTAATACACAAGAAATTTCAAATTCCCAAGGAACAATCAAATCTGAAGATGTTAATCATGTGTCACGCCATCGTACTAACACTAGTAATACAAACAATCGTAACGCGCATTGTGATCGAAACCGGAATAAATCAAAAAGAAGAATAGACTTGCGAAATCGATCAACATCGAGAATAAACTATCAACATTTAGGCATCAACAATTTGTGTCTAAGGTGCGGTCGTGCTAATCATAGGGCGAACTGTTGTCGTATTGATAGCAACAGGTTAAAGTGTAATGCGTGTGGTAAATCGGGACATGTATCAAAAGTATGCATACAAACAATAATGAAACAAAAATCAAACAACGCTTCAACCAATGTGGAAACGAATTACGTTTCATCACAAAACGAACAATTTAATAGCATCAATAACATTGTGGACATATTTCAAAAACACAGTGTACAACATCAAAATGAAATCCGTAAATATATTACTGATATTTATATCGAAGGAAAGCGTCAATCATTTGAAGTCGACTCGGGAGCAGGATACACCTTGATTCCGGAAACAGATTACGTGAGATTGAATTTAAAAGCAACTCTTCGAAAGCTATCAACACTATTTCGATCATATACGGGAGAAGTTTTTACCCCAATAGGTTTTGTATCTGTTGAGGTTGAATATCAAGGAAGAAAATCACCAGAAGAAATGTACATAGTACCATCGAAATATCACCCAATTTTGGGAAGAATCTGGATACGCCATTTACAAATTAATTTAGCGGAAATCGATAAAAATAACACAAATTTATCAAAGTCGGATTGTTTTGCAATTGACCCTATTCCAAATATATTTTCTGAATATAAGGATATATTTGAACCAAAAGTGGGATGTATTCCAAACGTAAAATGTTCCTTAAAGCTACGCGAAAACGCTAAACCAACTTTTATCAAACATCGAATCATACCATATGCACTTCGAGAAAAAGTCGAACGAGAACTAGACGTGCTCGAGAAGACTGGAATTATTACCAAGGTTAATCTAGGCGACTGGGGATCGCCATTAGTAGTCATACCCAAACCAGATGGAAACGTAAGGCTTTGTGTGGATTACAAAATAGCTGTCAACCAACAATTGCAAGCAGCCCACTATCCAATTAGGAATATTGACGAGATTCTGAACAATCTTCGTAATTCAAAAGTTTTTTGCAGACTGGACTTATACAAAGCGTACTTGCATGTACAAGTTGATCAAGATAGCCAAGCAATTCAAACAATATCAACACATAGAGGAACGTACCGAATGAACAGGTTATCCTTTGGGATCAAAACCGCTCCGAACGAATTTAATAGAATATTGGAAGAAATTTTGCAAGATCTAGATGGAACCATGTCTTACTTTGACGATATTATTATACATGCAACATCTAGAGAGGAGTGTGGTAAACGATTGATAAGATGTTTAGATAGGCTGAAAGCAAATGATCTACATCTTAACAAAGATAAATGTGATTTTTTCAAAACAGAAATCCAGTACTTAGGATATACCGTTCGATATAATCAAATTTCCAAATGTCAAAACAAAGTGGAAGCCATCGAAAAAGTTCATCGCCCGAAAAATGCAGATGATGTACGTAAGTTCTTAGGAATGGTAACATATTACTCAAGATTTATACCAAATGCATCAACACTAACATATCCACTCAGGAAGCTACTTCAAAAAAATTATAAATTTTCATGGTCATCAATATGCGAAGCGGCTTTTATCAAATTGAAGCAAGAAATATCAAGCGATAGAGTATTGGTACCATTCAATCCAAATTTACATATAACAATTGCATGTGATGCCAGTCCGACAGGTATCGCAGGAGTTCTATCAAATATTATCGAAGGAGGAGAAAGACCTGTGGCTTTTGTATCAAGATCGCTCACCCAAGCAGAGCAAAATTATAACCAACTCGACAGAGAAGCGCTCGCAATAGTTTTTACAGTGAACAAATTCTATAATTATGTCTATGGCCAACAATTTACACTAATCACTGACAATAAGCCATTAACACGTATTTTTCATCAAGATTCGAAATTACCAGCCATGACATCAAGCCGATTATTGCGTTATGCAACATTCTTGCAGAATTTTAACTACAAGGTTCAACACAGAAAAGCAGAACAGCATCAAAACGTAGATTTCTTGTCAAGATCAACACATCATCAAAAAGTTCCAGGTATTGAAACACTGCTAGATGAAGAACTACAAGTTATATGCGATCAAACCATAAATCAAATATCCACTCATTCAATCACACATACGTCAATAGCAGAAGGAACCGAACACGCAAGGAAATGTGGAAAATAATGATTACAGTGTGGAAAGTGGAATAATATTCAAAGGTAATCGAATCGTAATACCAGAAAATCTTCGTTCAGAAGTACTAAGGGAACTACATCATACCCATATAGGTGTAGTAAAAATGAAACAACTTGCAAGAAAATACTGCTATTGGAAAAACATCGATAAGGACATCGAACAATTGGTGAAATTATGTGAAAGCTGTGCTCTCATAAGGAAGAATCCAGAAAAGGCACCACTGCATCACTGGGAAGAACCTCAAGAAAATTTCGATAGGATCCATATGGATTATGTAGGACCTTTCCAGGGTTTTCATTTCTTCGTTGTAGTAGATGCAAAATCGAAATGGGCCGAAATTAAACCAATAAAACAAGCACCTACATCCGAAAATACCATACATTTATTGCAAGAAATTTTTTGTACGCATGGGTTACCAAAAGTATTGGTATCTGACAATGCTTCAATATTTCAAAGTACAATGTTTCATGAATTTTGTACAAGAAACGGTATCATCCAGAAATTTACTGCACCTGGACATCCATCAACAAATGACCTGGCTGAAAGAAACATACAAACCCTCAAACGTAAACTTACAGCTATGGCAGAAGAGAAATTATCGATGCACGTGAAAATTAGAGAAATACTTTTTAGATATCGAGCAACCCCTCTACAATGTGGAAAAACACCAGCGCAATTATACTTAGGAAGAGATATCCGTATAAAACTTGATGCGATGCGACCGCCAAAAGGAAGTGTTGGTAACAAAATATTTCATCATAATATTCGAAATTATAGTGTGGGAGAGAGGGTACAAGCACGATGGTATGCAGACAACAAACCCACATGGAAATTCGAAACTATTGAACAAACATTTGGACGACTACATTATCAAATTAAATTAGATAATGGTTACAGCTTAAAGAGGCATATAGACCAGCTTGCCAAAACAAGCGTCCCTCCAAAGAAAACAGTGACATTCCAAGACGATCGACAGGAGAGCATTACAGACAAACAGAAGACTGAGGGAATGGACGAAATGATGATTATACAACCCCGACAGCAAATAGAGCGACCTGTATTAGAAGATGTAAGGAGACCAGCACCAGAAGAACCTATACTACGGAGATCTGAGAGGTATCGACAACCACCTAGATACTTGTTAGAATATATACAGAAGAAGTAATTCAAAAATATTCAATTTCAATTTTTTAATAAGTGTGGGAGAATCTGTAATGTATTAAAATTTCATTATTATCAAGTAATCAGATAAAAAATATATCGAATGATATGTCATAAATATTTTTCATATTGAATCAAATAAAAACGTATTTTGTATAATTAAATCTAATACAAAACATCAACTGTGCAAAGTTTGAACCAAATCGGTCCAAGCGTTTGACAGTTATCGTGTTCACGGACGGACAGCCGGACAGACGGACACCATCGGCTCCCCTAATTTCACTCCAAATGCAGAGCCCTCGGTAAATTAAAAGTCATTTCAGTACTAATTTATACTCTGTGCTAAAAGGAAGCTGTAAACCTCCAATAATTTAGTGCAATCACTTACTTATTTTTAACTTACTATATTTGTACATCAGACTGTAATAACTGAGTATGTCAAAAAAGTGATTCGTTTAATCTTATTCGCAGTAATATTAACACAAAGATAGATTAAATTAACGGATTTCCGAATGTCCGTTTCGATTTGTAAAATTTTCCTAGAATTTCTACCTAAGATGACTCGTCCCCAAACGGATCGCCAAAAAAGTTTCATCAATATTATTTTCTAAACTTCTAAACTTGTTGTATCAGTATTATTTTCTTCAGAACTGGACTTTAGATGCAGATGCTGATGGAGATACTCCCAATGCACTTTATTATGAAGTGAATTATCAGATGAAATTTCTGCAAAACCTTTTTGTTTTAAGTAACCTGCATAAATATACACCATTTAATCGAATTAGTAAATGAATACTCTTAAACAGTGTATTAACACGTTTTGTTATTTATAGTAAGGATAATCCGAACAGAAAATTGGCAGAACCCGTTCGGATTACCCATGTTTCCGGATTATAGAATTCATAATAAATAATATCTACAATTCGAGCACTTTCGGTTTATAGAGAGGTACCACTGAACATGGCTCTAATTTAATTATAAACGAACTCAAAATTGACTATATTAATGATCGGAAAACAGTATTATTTCGTTTTCGCCAAGCTTTGCAAAACTGCAACCGTACGTTGCATGCGGATTCTTCGGACGCCAGGAATTACAGATTTCGAACCAAATTAGGGTAGGCATTCATTCGTTAATGAGTAAGTTTTACCGCATGAGCAGCTCTTCTGTCAGTAAGCAATTACGTGATTTATTACTAATAACTGCTTTATCCCAGGTACACTACGTGACGATTAGCATTATTTACAAATCCTTCGTAAAATTGTAGGTATGCAATTGAGTGCAAAATGTATGAGTGTTTCGTCACGTCTCCAATAAAGGGCAAGAAGCTGTCTTTCCATACCTATGCAGCCTATGCTCGAAAAGCCATTGCACATCCTCTTACTATTTTCTTCTGTAAGCAAGAAAATTTGCATAATGCTATCGATGATACAATCACCACGGATGTATGACATACAAATTCTGCTTCGATAAAAATAATTAATGCTTTTTAATTAATCTTCCGCATTTTAATTGCGATCAGCTTGTAAACAAAAACAAGTTTTTATAAACTGCGAGTTATCATCGATTGATTAAAAGAACAGTAGTAAAACAAAATATAAAAATTAAACATTTACGACAAACCCTTCGTCGACCAAATTCCAAATTTCGTTGCTTATTTCACAATTCGGTTATCCAACACTTGAACTTTACGCTAGCGGTTATTTATAAACAATAGAATGGTATCTGATGTTAACCCCGTTATCCGGAAACCGGACTGGGATTTCGTATAAGTCGAGCAGCCCAACAGAAATCTTATCATTCTTGATCCGCGCTTTGTGCTGTTCCGTTCTTTACGTTCCTAAGTTGCTAACGTGCCAATTGTGTTTAGTACTTCTCAGAGTATAAGGTAAGCATGCATTTTTTTAAAATCTAAACCAGAAGGAGAATTAAATTAGTACTACATTAAAAAATAAAAATCTTAGTGCTTCCTTTAATAAGGGACAAAACTTTAAGAACTTCCAAAATAATATAATACCGAAGAACCATCCTCATCAATTTTGAAGTGATACACATAGTCAAAGTTCACCTATTGTTTTTAGTGCTGCTACTTAAATATTTTGCTGTTATCATTATTTTGATTAAGGAATAATATTAATCTTATTGTTTAACATTGTAACTTTGTAATTGCACTCAAGTAAACAAAAGCAAGGTGCAATAGAATCAGAAGTGTTTTGCAGGTCTGGTCTGTTAGTTTTTCTAACTAGTTCAAAACGAGTTGAGAAATATGTATCTATTGTCTACAACAATGGGGCAAGACATTGACCTGTAAGCTACTGGGTCAGTGCATCGTAGTTCAAACCAATCGGAATTAATCTATTCCATCAAAATTACTTACGAAACTTATTAGTTACAATGAATAGCTTTATAATATTATTCACACTCGACCGCTTAAATTCCAAACGATCCTCAAAAGCAATAAATAATAAATATTAATCGATTGCCTACTTTCGTTTTTCTTTATGATGGAGGTGGTTAACATTGTACAGATTACATCTGTGGTCCTAGCTGAGTCCGGTCACGTATACGTTTTTTGCGCCCAACCGCAATTATATTAATAAGTACTTGCAAGAATTTCGGTTGCAAGTAGATTTCGTGCGAAAGATTAATTAAAACGCGATAGTTGGGATAGATTTTGGTAATTGTTTGTTCCTTTAATAAATTTACGGTAAAACAGGAACACTTGAATAGAATGGAACACCAAAGAAAGGTTTTGGTACTTGAACATAATTAATGTTTAAATTGATGAACGCTGATTAATGCATTGTACCTTTTCCTCACTTATCTATTGCTTATATTTGTGATGGAATTATCAATAGGCAAATTATTTGCGCCTATTGTAGATTGCTGATCAGATTATTAAAAATGACAACAATCAACTGGTGCCTATTATTACTACATTAGGTACAAGGAAACGTTTTGGAACCGGAGATAACCAATTGCAACTGTCATTCTCGATTAGGGACAGGGACATGCTGTGCATGGGACAAACAACAATGAGGGTGAAATGGGAAGTGTACTAATTATCATTTCACTATAGTTTTTTCAATAAAATTTAAAAAATGGTGATCGTTTGCTTTGACAAATTTGTGAAATAAAGCGGAATGGATATAAA
>NW_022170596.1:26540335-26558353 GCF_008802855.1 Photinus pyralis | reverse complement strand
AGGATAATGCGACATCAATGCAGTCCTTTTTATTTAGTTGTTGAAAATAAAAAGTTCGTACCTACAGATTCATTATTATTATTATTATTATTATTATTATTATTATTATTATTAGGATTTACAGAAATAACGCCCGTTGCTACGCATAATTGGGGTTGTCATGGTGGAGTGCATTATTTGTCATTTAATGTATCTTGATTTAGGATTATTATAACTGAATAATGATCAAGTATGACATAAACAATATAAAGCACCTTTCATATTACTGGAAACCAGGGTTTCTAGTCTATAACTTTTGATTGAGAAGTTTGATCGAAAAAGTACGAATTGATTTGGATTCTACGCACCCAAATTAATAAGAAAAAGTGTCTTCCCGAGAAATTTTGGTGTAGTCGATTTTTGGTAAAAAAGGAAGGTTATACACTGCCTTTTTTTGAGCCTCGAAAAAAAAATTGTCTCAGATCGACCCGGAAACAATATTTTCTTATAGAATGTGACCTGTAGAATCGATAACTTCAAACAGTTCCAAGATTGGGCTACTAGTTCAAAAGTTACAGCCCTTTGAATTTTTTTCAAAATTTGTTTCTAGCCTGCTGGACACTTTAAAAAACACGCTAGAAACAGTACTTCCGCATCGTAATTATACTGGAGGAATTAGTGGTTTTATCGCTAAAGTTTTGCTTGTCCAAATTTTCGTTTAAAACGATTAGGTAAACAAAAAAATGTTGTTATCGGTACAGTACTCTCCCCGTAGCCATGGGTGATGACTAATGTACAAGTAATAACTGCATGTGCTATAAAAGTAGGTACTACAAGAAAAAAATCCAGAATGTTGCTAGGAAATTCCTTGACACTTGTTACTTGTAAGTACGTACCTACCGAGACGTATCTTCTGAAATAATTGAAATTAGTGATAGTATGTTACGTGAAGAAATGCACAGATAAAATTTGTAAACTTTTAGTATGTAGGTAATAATTCTTAATTACAAATATAAAAGGACAATAAAAGATAACAATTCCTTATAATCAAAGTAATACAGATATAAGGGTTAAGACTTAATTAAAAAAATAACTTGCAAACCAAAATTTAAACTTCTACTATTCTTGGTATTTACTATTTTGGCGGTTTGATGTTATTTTCTGGCCTTTTATAAAAATGTTTAATTTAGTGGCAAGTGCGTGGTAATTGATTAGGTACTTTTTTGCCGTTCAGGTAATGTATTTTATGTATTATATACGCGGCAGTAAATTATCTGATTATACCTATCGTAATAACTATAACAAAACTTAACGTATGCCGGTATGCCCTGAATATGATAGGGCAGCGTTAATAAATGGCAGAACTTACCTCTTCCTTTTTTTGTTCGCGAAATCGTACGACCCCTTTCACAGGAAACCACACAATACGAAAAACAAGAAGTCAAAAGTGGGATGTGCAGACTGCAGACTAATCACTAATGAAGCACAGAACACGTAGGTAACGTCAGAGTAGGAGTGAAGGAATGAGTAAGACTAAGGGTTTTCTAAATTCGTCACCTAATTGACGATAAGAGCTTCGTTATGAAAGTGCTTGAAGCTCTTTGTAAGTGCTTGAAGTCCTTAAAAAGTGCTTGAAGTTCTTTGAAAGTGCTTTAAGCTCTTTGAAAATGCTTGAAGCTCGTTATAAGTGCTTGAAGCTCTTTATAAGTGCTTGAAGCCCTTGATAAGTGCTTGAAGCTCTTTAGAAGTGCTCGAAATTGTACGAAAGTGCTTCAAGCAGTTCAATAGGGCTTGAAGCTCCAAGCACTTTTAAAAAGTGCTTGGTAATTGAAGCACTTTTTCCTGAATTAGAAAAGTGATTGAAGCCCAGAGCTCTAAGCACTAAAAGTAATTTAGCAAGCACTTTTTTTCAAAGCACTACCCAGCTCTGATACATACACGTGATGGCGAAATACCTACTGCTTGTATATTTAATACTCCAATTTTCATAGAACTGATAATGCAGCAATTATAATTTATTGCTGCAGTATCGTTTGCAAACAGAATGAAATTGGAATTTGCATCACACAAAGCTATATCGTTGATAAATATCAGAAATAAGCATGGCCCGAGAACTGATCCCTGAGGAACTCTATTCCTAACCATCAACGCATCGGAAAATGTATTATTATATTTGACAAATTGTCACCTTATCAGTTAGGTAGGATTTTATTAAACCAACACTAATATTGGAAAAGTTATAGGGACTTTAGGATTTCATGGTCAACATAATCGAATGCCTTAGTTATACCGAACGGAATAACTTTATTAAAAGGCTCTCGTTATATACGTTACTCAAGTAGCGCACAACTTTCCTTTTATAAGACTTCAAAGTGGTAGCAATTTGTCTATTAATACCATAGTTAATTGTCCTTTGTCTTAGTAAAGATTAATAAATTTCTGCAAAAATCACCCACGTAAACCGCTTGCCGTTCAATATAGAGCATTCCGGTCATTGCAACTAAATCAAATATTGTTTCATATTGCATTAATTAAAACAGGGAGTATCGTGGTTCGTTCGATGGAAGTTGTTGGCAACGGAGACAGAGAAGTGGAAAACTAAAGGTCCAAATATTTTTCGATTTCCTTCTGAAAGCTATGTAATTAAACTTTACGAATAGAGATTGCGGTATAAATTTCTAGATTAGATTGTAGTGTAGCATATAAATAGATAAATATAACTAAGGGCTGAAGAGCACTAGGAGCTCGATATTAAATGTAGCCGCGGGTAAGGCTCTCTTATTACTAAGCAGAAATGCACACCGCTTTCATAGATGAATCGTATATAGTGAAAATTAGTAATGAAATTCCTGTTTAAATACAATCGCATAATTATTGAAATTTAAAGTGAGATTTTAAGTTTTTAATGGTTTTGTTGATTAGACATTTTCGAATTAATTGTATTAATTGCGGGAGGTAAACACACACAACTACAATTTCAACTTCAGATTGTAGTAGGTATACAAAATAGTATATTGAAAGAGAAGTGTTACATTACAATGCGACCTATTGTAATACGACTATCTTGTGGCACGAGTGGCGACGCGAAGCGTAGCCACGAGTGTCCGCAAGATAGAAGTATTACAATAAAGCGTTAGCATTGTAACACGCGTTTTTCATACTATTTTTTCTATTTCGGTGCTTTAATTTAATTTAAAAAATCATTATCAGAAACTATAGGGAACATTAGAACTATAGCTATTTGTGTATTAAGAGCGCAAAATGATATATTGTCGATTGAAAGAGACAGTTGACGCGCGACGAAGGAGCGCGGCAATCTCTTGAAATCGACAATCAATTTGCGCTCGAATTACACACAAGGTTTTTTCTACAATCGAGCAGTTCACATATTTCCAAAAATTTAAATTTTTCACTCAAATCATTTTAATCTTATGCCCAAATGATAGATGTCATTTACTCGTTGTCATTGGATACTATGAGCAAAGCATATTTGATTTATAGTTAATCATTGGGAGAGCGAGCGTTTTTTCTATTTTGTCGCTTATAAGCGACAAAGTGACATTCCTCGAAAAAGATGACGTTTGCGTTGTCAAATACGAGCGCAAATGCCTACTTTGGATATCGATTGTAGAAAAACATGTTTTATGTTGGGAACACTTTTTATGCAGTTAAGTTTTAGGTTGCCAGCGTAGTAAGACTGGCATTTTGAAGTTCAAACATGGAAGTATTGTATCTACTTGTACTAACTAGTAACTGCCAACTTAAGAGATGCAGATGAGTTACCAAAAAAAACGACTATAATCACTGTCTTTGTACAACTGTTTGTACAAAATCATCATTGTGACACCGAAATAGAAAAAAACTTTTAGGCAATCCAAAAGACTAGGTAGATGAAGGAAAAACCAGGAATGTACAAAATATCTTGTAAAGATTGTATACAAGTATATATTGGGCACTAAAAGTTCCTTTTATGGAGCTCACTTCAAAAGAAATCCTTGGGAATGGGATAAACACACTTGTTCGAAACTAGTTGATTATATTTACCTAGTTAGTAGTTAAGTAACGTAGATTGTTATGAAAGTTTACAGATTCATAAAAACAAACGCATCTTAATGAATAATGATGAAGGAGGTCCTTTGTGCCAATCAGAATAGGTGCTCTTTAAAAACCACGCGTCTAAATTAAGGTAATAGGTTTTTGCACCTAAAGGGATGTTGAACAGCCCTTTTTTGAATGAAGATAACGAATTCAATATTGCGAACTTGAATTTTTTCTGCAAAAGATTGTATTATTCTCGGTTAGCTTTTACATGTAGTGAAAATACTCTACTTTTCTCCTCTTACCTAAACATCAATTCTGTACCTGATTACTAACTTTTTTGGCCTTGGTGTCGAATTTACTTTAATTAGGACTCAAAATGGAAATAATAAAATAGTAAAAAATACTGTAAGTTCAGTTATTCCCTGTTTACTGTCAAGGAAGCTAGAAACCAGGTACAGAATTGATATTCAGGTAAGGGGAGAAAAGCAGAATATTATCATTACAACCGCCATCAAAGAGAAAAACTCTCATGTAAAAGTTAGCCGGGAATTATATTCATCTTTTGCAAAAAGAAAAGTTCACATTATTAAATTCGTTATTCGAAAAAGGGGTGGTCAACACCCCTTTAGGTGTAAAAAACCTATTACATGATTTAGACTTGTGAGGTTTTAAAAGATCACTTATTAACGAGCTCCTAGCGAGTTTATAATTTTGCGTTGTCTGTCCGGCTGTCCGTCTGTTCGTCTGTTAGTACGATATCTTGATAACGAATGGACCGATTACGATAAAATTTAGTAAATGGATTTTTTATCAAATTTGTAGATCGAAGTTCGTGAATTGGCAATGTAGCCCAAAAAATAAGTAAGACTCTTTTGACATCTCCGTGAGTTATGAACCGAATTGCATGAAATTCAATATACGTATAGCTTTAGCCATATAAAACACAATTCTAAAAATTGAGCCTAATCGATCAACATTCACATTCGCATCTCGTCCATTTATAAACCCAATTGCAAACTTTTTTATTTATGGAGGCATTTAAATAAAATTTGATGCATAGCCACTTGGAATAAAAGCAAATTTAACACCAGTTTCAAAATTTGGTTTTGCGCATGCGCAGTGTCAACTTTCTTATTTACGGAGGCATTCAAATGAAATTTGATACATAGCCACTTGGAATAAAAGAAAATGTAGCGCCATTTTCCAAATTCCAAAATTGTGTAGGAGGTGCAGTGCCAACTTTCATATTTATGGAAGCAATTAAATGAAATTTCATACATAATACACTTTAAATAAAAGTAAAACTAACATCAGGTTTAAAATTTGCAAAAATTTTGCACATGCTATAGCCATACCCAGGGGATCGTTTTCTATATTTGTTTAGTTTATTAATTAATTACGACTAATTGCGTACGCAAAAGTGGGCTAGAAGAGAAAGGTCGGCCCTCGTTCCGGATTTCGATGAAGAAATATTAATTACGAGATGCATGTTTATGGGAAAACATACGGAGCTTAGCCGTAGGTTATCCAGTGACAGCGTATGATTTTATTATAAAGGGTTTGGGATTTTTTTAAATTTTCTGGAAGTTGTTATTGACTTTTTCGATTTTTCAACAAGAATCTCAATTTCAAATTAACAAAATGTTGTCTTCAGCCAACCAAGACATTTTTGTGAATGATGAAATGCAAGAAGAAAATGATGGATGGAGGGAGGAGAGCAGGTCAAGAAGAAACTGTAAGGTAAGGAAGACAATATACCGGATCATCAAGCCTGCCATGCACCAGGGGAAATCCAAACACTGACAAACGCGATGGAGACGTTAATCAAAATAAAAATTCGAGAGATGAATCAGATGGGATTGGAGAAGAGGATAGAAGAAGCTAATTAAGAACAACAAGAAACACATAGGAGAGTATGGAAAGTCAATTCAAAATTTAAGAACACTTTACAAGTACCTTTAAAGGAAATTCGCAAGGATATAAAGAAGGATACTCGCGAATTAATTAGCGGGGATGGAGAAAATCGTCAGGAAATTCAACACCAAACCAGGAGGATGGTAGAAGCTTTGAGACCAGAATTTAAAGAGGGCGAGAAGAGGTTAAGAAGTTAAGCCAATAATACTGAAATTGCAAAACTATTGGAGAATCAGCAAGAGAAATTCGGGGACCACGATAGTGGTATTGGAATGGCAAAATTAGAAGAAAATAGACCTCTGGGAGAAAGAACTGCAACCACAATAATTTATAACAGAAGCCAAAGAAATTCGAAGGGAATATATGGACCAATCGTCGAACAAATTTCATAAAAAATTAGCTAAGCTATTTGAAGAATTGTGAAGAAAATTCACAAAACCTTATTGACCGCATCGTGGAGTTTCCCGAAGGGAATTCCAGGTCCCGGCCGGATCTTCGTAGTCGAGGATGGATACACTCCCAAGAATTGAGGGAAGATTTTCTGAAATAGTGCTAGTCAGAAAAGAGCCAAGATATTACACGAATCCGATTGGCTGCACCCCGAAGAAACAACGAAATGGCAATTATGTGGACCATGTGTGGTATTGGGCCAGCGAGACAGAACACCTGGAGCCTGTCATTCTCTGGTGCATCCCATCACACGTCATTTCTCACGGCAGGTGGAACACATTTCACAATTCAACAGTTAGTTATAACTCTGGAGATAATCCAAGATCCCAATTTTGAACGAAGGAGGTGGAATAACGATAACCGACAAGAAGATGAGATTGGCCGAGAACCAACACAGTAAGAAAGAAGACCAGGGAATGCATTGGGATACAGGAGAGGAAGAGGAGACTATCGACCGCGTTACCGAGACAATTACTGCGAAAAGCACGATAGACGACAAGGAGAGTGGAGGGGGCGGTATTCATTTACCATCCAGGATCAAGAAACAATCGAGGTAGGAACCAGGAACTCCTACAGTCTCTTGAAAGAAACAAAGAACTCAGAAGGAAAACCAAACGAAAATGGAAGAAAGCTAAGCAATTTACGTTAGGGAAGAAGAAAATTTATGTAGATTAATTGAACAATTAAGACAAGTAAAGGAAGAAATTGAAGAAAATGAACGGAGTAAGGGAGGACTCTCCAATCCGAGTTTTACGATGATGACAAGCCAGAAGATTCCAAGGATTTTAGAAAGTCTGGAGGGGGTAAAAGAAGAAACTACAGCAATCAGTACCGAACAGAGAACAATTGTAGAAACGACCAACAGAGAAAAAGAATTAGGGGAAAAGTTGGCTAAAACACAAGAAGATTTCATTTCAACACATTAGTTAAACTCGAAGACTGAGAAAGACCCAGAAGACCAGATTGACATTAAAAAATATTTAAATACCTTTCCAACAATGTGCTGGATATTGTTCAACTACCTTTGCAGTTTACTTTCTACTAGTAAAGTAGTATACACATTTCCTTATTATTCTACAGATCATATTTGCTTAATTTTGGTGGTAATTTTAATTTGTTCTAAATGAACATTCACAGAGTCATAATTCAGGCTTTTGTGCAGCCTTGCCTTTTTATTTAATGTTTTCTGTGAAATCTATTGCGTTTTTGCCAGTGATCCAGGGCTTTACGTCAGAATTATTGACGCCAAATTCCCATAACTCACTGAAAGGTCACGATGCTACAAAATTTGATTGTGCCGAAAGCACTTGGTTAGTTCAACCGGAAACTATAAACTTAATACAAATCTGAATTGTCACAAATTTTGTATTCTTTGCTTTAAAACGGTCCTTCAATACTAAAACTTACAAAACCCAAAAAATAGCCGGAAAAATGGCATATTTTAGAGTGCTGCGTCGGTTGCACAGGATTTTCGATGTCGAAAATTTGGATTTTTCACATCCATATTCATCCTATCAATTAAATAAATAAAGAATATATCTGATGCACGGAATCTCCATTTTTTCATCTAATTTTACTGTACCTACTTTATAGTTTATTGGTAATTTTGTTTGAAGGGTTTTAGTGCTTCCAGCTCTCGATCAACTTTATAAAAATGGTGGTATCATATAAGCGTGCACATCGAAATCCGAAACCAATCGAAATAGGAGCCGACAGAAATCTTTCGAAAATGTATTATGTTCTAAGCAGCGCGCTAAAGAAATTTACGAAAACGCCGCTAGGAGACGAGTCAAAAAAAGATTTAATTAATGCCGAAATTGAAATATAATAAAATGTGAAGGTGTTGCCAATGTTTTCAATTTACGGCGTGCTTACAAATTATGAGTAATATTGCAATGTAAAATGCTTGTAAGACATTGCAATGCTTCTAACAAAGAAGGTGTTAAAGTGTATTAAAAGGAAGTAGTACTAGATGAGCGACGGTATGCAGTGAATTACGATCGCGGAACAAAGAAAAGAATGTTAATAAGATAATATTTCAAAGGAGCGTATATATGCAAAGTGTTCACCTTCAAGTAGACATACCAACTGAAACTGCTCCAAAGGTACAAAGTATTATAATAAAGCTATGACGAAACTTAGAAAACTTTTTAAAATTACAATCTTTTTCTTTTAAGAAAATTGCTTATTATATCTTTTGTGTTTAAAGTTTTAGCCGTAGCCGATTATCAGGAGAGCTTTTAGAGGTTTTGCATAATGATCAAATGGAGAATTTGTGTTTCTAGTTATTTCTATACGCTTAAATGTGTTAATCGACACTTGGATTGTCACAACCACTTTTAGTTTTATTTAAACGTTTAAACAGTTCTAAGGAAGGTGCTATTGGTGCATGCATCGGTAACATACATCACATATTTTGGATATATATCTTAGTATTAACCGATCTGACCGCAGTGGTTGACTGTTGAGCCATGTGACGTTCCTTGCCTTAGTCTGTGACCGTAACATGGTTTTTGCATTTGAAGAACAAAATGCACCGAGCAGTTCTAGTGTAAAACGACCGCTAACGCCCCGAGCATGTCTCGTAAAACTACATTAAAGGTGTCCTATGTTAAAATTCTTGGGACAGTTCGCTTTTTATATTTGCGTTTAGTTCCAAACTTTTCTCACCTACGGTAAAACTTCGTAGAATAATATCTCTGAGGACTAAAACTAATTCTCTCAGTTTCGTTCATCCTTAAAAATCATATACTTTTCTTCTAACCCGAAAAGTTCGATCTACGCGGACATTTATGCAAAGCTCCAACGAAAACGTCTACGAATTGAATGAAAAATGTCAGTTTCGTTTAGGGAGCGAATGAAATGTTAGACAAATTGAATTTGGAATGAATGTAACAAAACGTATCGATTTAAATTCACCGTATTACACAAGAAAAGGTAAATTTCGTGTACAAACCCGAAATTACCTCAGGTCCGCAACATTTTAAAATAAAGTCCTCCCTTAAACTTGCATGTGACATGTAAAACACGTTCAAAGTTCCTCTTAATTATCCTCGTCTCGGTTTAACCTTCCCAGCTTTACCGCCACGACTGCAAAGAATAGGCAATGTTTTTCTTCCATTTTGCATTCTCCCGACGCGAAATAATTCTAACCGCTCTATTTTTGAAAGCTAAATCGACAAACTGAAAAGCCAAATTTGTCGGGTCGCTTTCGTTTACGCTTGCATTAATCTCGTATTAAAATTTAACCCCCCTTTTTTTATTTGAACTTAAATTAAACATTCAAACGCGCAAAAATTAATTGGCAATCTGCGCCATTTTTGTTTTCGAGTTTTCGGCGTGAAAAATTGGTCGCTAATTACAATTTTATCATTTACGGCGCGTACGGTTAATCGGGGTTTGTTTTTTTTAATTAACGTTATTTAAAGTTGATTAAAAGAAAATAAAGTTGAAGTCGAAAGGGCGTTTGGTTCGGTAAGTTGTTTGAGTTACGTTAAGTGCAAACGATGAATGAGCAACATTTATCATTTTAATGTCGATGGACCCAACCAAATTTGGTTAATTGAATTCCCAGAAGCAAACAAAGTCCTCTCGTGCACTTATAAGACAGCGTTTGTTATATTTCGTTTGTAATGGGGTTATACTCATTATAAATTCTCATATTGTTTTACCGGACATTGTTGTATGGTTTATTTTATAAGAAACGGCTGAACAATTAAGTCACGTTTAATAAAAGTGTCCTGAAAGAAACGTTCATTAAAAGGTAATAAAAAATGAAAATAAAATCCTTATTTGAAACTCATTTATCAGCGAACAAAGGAATAAAGCACAATATACCTATATATTAACACTGTTTATTTTCATTTCAAATTTATTTCATGAAATTTTCTGAAATATATTCCATCTGGATGAAGGAGAGTCTAAATGAAAGAAAAAATGATATTGATCCGTAACCTTGCTGTGTTTAGCGTATGCCTCTCTTATTTACATTGCAGTTATTTCCTGAAACTTTCACATAAAAGCTTTTCAATGTAAAAAACGCTTGAAATAGAAGCATTCTTGTCGTGGAAAATCCCTGTCTCTTTCCTAAAGACCAAACAATAAATAAACAAACTCGCTTTTGATATTAGTACGGAACGTTTTTAATGCTCGCACCCGGGATCATTTTAAAACGCTTTACAAGCACGGTAAAACCATATGGATTACCTGTTATTAGATCTAAATAAAAGAGATCTCGCTTCAACCGCGTTAAATTGTGCAATAAAAACGCCGTATACTGAACGAAATTGCCATTTGGGATTATTCATAAAGTGCTTTTACATTCCAAAGTGGGACATTGATTGATTTAATTTAAATTGTTCAATTACTAAGCAATAGGCGGCGGTTTTGTGTCGAATGCTTACAGCTGATATGAATTCGCACTTTGTATATGCATTCACTACACGTACCAGCTTTCAAGTCCATCCAAACTTTCCCCATATGTCAAAGGTTATAAAACGAGCTTTAGGAAAGTCGATGTTTGTCTACGCACCGTATCTGAAAATTTGTACTCTCCTTTTGTAAACTTGACAGACAGCTTTTACACCTTCGTACAAATGCCTTCTTGAATGCTAGTCCATTTTTCATGCTTATAAATTCATCTTGTTAGTTTTGCGTACGATACGCCCAATCTGAGTGTGTTCCAAAGGAAAATTCCAGTCTGATGCTTTCAATCCGATTAAAATAAAATTGATCGCTGTTCTTTTATTAGCGTGGGGAGCTTCTGGTAATGGTCTTATCGTTGTATTTTAATTATGCTTAGGATGTAAAGTGAAGTAAATGCTAACGGAAACTTTTGTTCGATCGTTTTTTGAATATGGCTTCAAAGTAGGCATATTATTTAAAATAAAATGTAATCGGTTGACAACTGTGGAAGAGAGGGCTTTCCTTTGCACGCCTATACATTACATTTTGCTTTATAATGTAAATTTTATTACTGTTTGCTTTCCTTTATGTAGGAAAATGAGAAGGTAGAACCTACGTAGACTGACACAAAATATTATACAGGCAATATTGAAGATGAAAAGAGTTTAGATCGGTTTTAATTAGAGGAGGATCGCGTACGGCCTAATTTAATATTGGATGCTAATTTTTTGGGCAAAGGATAATGTTTGATGCCGTGTTACTTCAATTTTCCAGGTTCTATTAAACGCAAGTAATCTTAGTTATTAATATTTACCCATTCAATCCTTTGTAATCAAAAAAGCTCAACAAATGTGAAAGAATTGAGTGATGGCATCCATAAAGTTTTCAACACTTCAAACATGTGTGAAATCTCCCAAAAAGATCTCTTTGATACGCCGTAACCTATACAAACAAGGGAAATTATAAATAATTATAAGGCGGGGACCATACAACGAGATGGAGACGATATCCGGAGTCGTGTAAATACCATTTGATATCGAAATTGTGGACGTTATGCTTCTATATAGTTTAATAAAAGATCGAACATTCCAGGAGCTAAAACACTAATAGCTTCGAGGCACCATCTGTAACACACACTAACCATACGTAAAAGAGAAAATTGCAATCTACTGAAAATGAAATAGACTTCAGTATTAGCCGCATAAAAACAAAGAATCCCACTATGCGCAATTTAGTCATTATTTATTAATAATATATATTTAGTGTTAATATAACAATAGTTATTTACACGTGTCAAGGTAAAGGATTAATTAATGGAGGTCTATACTCAGTTACATGACACACACACTCATTTTATTGGTGCTAGTTAAATTAAATGATAAAGGAATCCATATTTTTTCGTATAACTTTATAGCTACCTATGTCAAAAAGTTAGGAAAACGAGGAAGTTGTATTCAAAGCAACAAATAATCGTGCTGTTTTACGAACTATGCGGAAAATCGAAATGAGTCAAATTCCGTAAAAGGTCGAGTAAACCTCTTGTACGTAGTGTAATTCGCAAAATTGTTTCCATTGTGTTATTTATTAGCCGTGCTTCACGGCCCTTGAGTAATGTAAGGAAATGGAAACCAATGCAGCTATGCGGAAAACCACAATAAAATTCTCCGCACAATACATTTGATAGGTGCTTATAGATGTTTATGCGAAAAACCAAAACATAAATAACGCAGCAATTTTGTAAAAAAACGGCGATTAAAAACACAAGAATCCTGCGGTACCCTTAATTTATCGTTACGAACTTTTTAGTTCGAGAAACTATAATTTTTCCAGGAAGAATTTATAGAAAATTTATCGAATCTCTGCAGTTTTATCTTTTACAACCTTAAATTTTTCTGTACGACGATAAATGAAAAGAATTTATGGGAGTCAAAAGTTTCAAGCTCGCTAATCGCTCGCAGCTCATTTATGGTCTACTTGGTGATACTACCCTTGGAACGTTTTCGCAATTTATTGCTTAATATTTCAAAATCGCGCTTTTTCACCTATGCAGGCGCCCGCTAAATGAAAACAATTTTTTATCCCAATGCACATGAAAAGTTTTCGTAATTGTTTTCCGGCTAACTTTTGCATGTAAACGTGCGAAGCGTTAAAATAATTAATGAATTTCGCGCACCCCTTGCGCCTACGGCCCGATCTAACACGTGTTCGGGCTTAATAAAACATCTCGTCCGAAAATGGGGTTAAAAGATTGAGAGGTTTCCCGAACAGAAGTTGCGTGATGGTTTAAAGGAAATTCAAATGCGATGCGCGAAGTTATTTATCGCAAGTGTCGCTCGTAAAGATGAGGCAGTCATTTTTTGTGTGTTCATTCGGGAGAAAGGATACATTTCCAGGGATGAAAACCTGAAATGGAAAATTCTGCGATACAAATGACGTAGTCGATTGAAGGCGATGCAGAAAAAACAATGCCAGCGAGTTGCATTGTAGTCGAGTTGACAATCGGCGTCCGTCCGTATGTGCCGCTCTCGAAAGCTTTGGGGCAGGGTGCGCATTGATCCGGGATAGTTCCAGATTTTACCACTATGCTTACTGTGTTCAGAGTTTTACTTCAGTTTGACGTCATGGCTCGGATGGAAATGATGTAACACTGTTGCTTACGGCTGTCCTAGATAGACGTTTTCACCCGGGGTGCATTAACTTGTTTCAGGATTTATTTGCGGTCTTTTCCTTTCACAATTTGAATGCCCGCCGTTCTTTCCCAGTCGTTTGATGCGTACAAGCGCGCGGTTTTTTTGTCGGAAACTTTGTGAGTGAATAAAAGTTTAGTTTTTGAAACTTTATCAACTTGCTGTGATAAAAAAAAATTGAAAACTGCGCAAATAAATCGCCTTACGTATTCAGCTTTGTTTGCGCGAAAAAGTTAAAAGCAGTGCCTTCGCCTTGTTGATATTAACACCAAAAACTAAGAGAAGATACGTGAATATCGTTAGACAAATCAAAGTTACATTTTATAAAATGTTAATCTAAATGCAAAGTTTTAATTTGATAATACCTTAGGAGACAAAAATGGTCGAATCAAATGCGAGTTGTAATCAAAAATGTAGACATACAGGAGTTATATGCCCCGACAAGGGATGTTCAATTTCTCGAAGACGAAGACATAAGACTGTCCATTTCGGTGACAATCTATTGTTGCAAGTGTGTGCGAACGCGAATATCGCTTCCCATATGACAACAAAAATGGAACCAAATGTCCAACAACTTTTCAGCTTCATTGAGGCTGTATTAAGTGCTTGGGTTACTGAGGAAGGGTTAACATCTCAGGGCGAAGTTAGTGAAGCTGATGAGAAAACTTTACAAAAGAGACGATACAAGAAGCACTGTGATAAAGTTAAGAGACTGGATATTAGGCAACTCGCCGCGGAAGTTTCTAAGTTAAACGGCACACGATTCTTGGGGGCTGTTCGATTTCGGCATGTTCATTGGAAGGGAAAGCCAGATGCTGACGGCTGTAATGAGATTTTTCTTAAAAAGGTACGCCTCTATTGTTTACGATTTTATCGAAGAATAATTGAACCTTTATTTTTGGCCTCTTATTCTTTTGCGCCCCCTTACAAAATTTTTCATCATCAAAAGCTTCCTTTTATACAATTTCGAACTGTAAATTACTTTTTCTTTTGAATATAATAGATTTTAGCTTGACGTGCATATTGTGCGTGAACGCCGCTACCACACTGTCTGGATCTGGTCCAAATTTCTTTATGGCTCAATTTTTTACACTCGCGCTGTAAATATTCTAAAGCGGAAGTATGCTTGCTTTTGAATCTCAAATCATAGGCAAACCGATCGTGGATTAAAGTTGGAACGCGCGAGGTTAGACGTAACTTAAAAGACGCAACCCACTTAGAACAAAGGAAATGTCACACAGTGCACACAATAAGCTGCAGCTGGGATTAAATTATCCTTAAAGTAATGAGTAACCAGCAGCTCAATAGACAGAAATTTGTGAATGCTCCGCAAGTGCATATATGCCGAAGAACGACACCTGCCTTCGTAATGAACCACTAATTTAGAAATTCAATAATTATTTCTGCGCCTTGTATGTTGTCTCATTAGGACCGGAAACCTTCTTGTTTGCTTTATTCTCGCTCTTAAGTTGTAAAGTAAATGCTAATGACATACACAGACACAAGCAACAACCGGGAATGCGTAACGTAGAAACCCAAGTAATCATGGTATGACCATACAGTTCATTACATCTAAATATGAAACAATGTTCCCAAATAAAAATGTAATCAATCAAACATAATCTCCCGCAGATTATTTTCTACCCATTGAACATTTGTGGTCCTTAGTCATCATAATAAATTGAAACGGATTCCAATTTACAATTTAACGCGATGTGTTTAATCTGACCAACAATATTGATTTCAGTTCGGACGTTTCGTTTTGTTAAATATGTAAATATCGGAAGTACACTTGAAAGAGAATTGCTTTCCGATAAAAATGAGTTTAATCACGTGCACGTAAAGATTGTAATGATACCCGTAATGACATCGCTCTACATGGGTCTCGTAGCGCCGCAGTTACTCCAATTGCGTGTTTTTGTTTTTCTAATTTGATTCGAGGATGATTATCGCGGCGGGATAGGGCAGAAATATGCAAATTCGCGACCGAGAACTTGTGGGAAAGGCTGGTTGTTGTTTTAATTGCATGTCGCTTGCATATAAAATATCTCGCCCAATAAAATTAAATTAATGTGCCCTAACAACATCCGGAAGCAATTAGAAAGGAGTGAAATAATTTCCTAGTCATTAGTAATACATAATTAAATGTTACCTCGGCGAAGCCTATCGCCGCAAAGTTAGAAGAAATTGGGAAAATTTTATTGGGATTAATTAAGTGTCAGTCAATAATAATTTAGGTGGGATTAAGTTAGTAAAGCATTCAAACTTAAATTGAAACGTAAGCAATATTGAAAGAGAATGGGAAGTCCCTATTAGTGTCAAGAGAAAGAGAAGTCAAACGCCCATCTTCTCGAGTCTTTGTGTTGTCATTGCAAATTCGGAATAGTAAAAGTAAAGAGAGTTATTCGATTCGTTTACTTTTGTAAGAGGTGGAGTTCTTTTTGCCGTTTTGCTGTGTTTTTGTCATTTTGTCGTACTCTGCAAATATACTAAACGTATAATTAAATCTCATTTCTCAGTTCTGATGTATTCACCAATGTCGTTCGAAGCTATTGTTTTGGAAGGAAGAAACTAATTCAAACTCTGAAGGGGTAAGCATTTGTGTGGTGCGGTTAATAAAAACGTAATACAAAACCATAACGCAAGGGCATGTGGCAAAAGAAACCTTAACAGTTCTTTTGATGTAAGTCCAATTATAGCTAAACACCATTAACCCTATTCTGTCAACCGAGCCTCGTGAAGCAACAAAAATGATACAACCGCATCGTATCTGAGAATTGTATGTAATTGGAAGACCGCAGGATTAGGTTTTATATACGCTTCCTTTCCTCAAGAGTCCAATAGAGTGGTATGCTGTATAAAAGATGACAATACACTCACTTTTTATAGTTTCAATTATATCTAATTAGACGTTTTTTTACTATAAACGACACACTTTCACTCCGATAAGCTTCAGTTGTTTAATGGGGGCGTAAATTGGCACACATCTCCTATAAATGTATACGTTTTTTTCCATTACTTAAACCAAAACATAAAAAAACATGCGACAACATAAGAGACATTCGACATCTGTGTTGTCATTGTGCTTGTACTCCCAGAAACCACAACGAAAACCTTCTGACGTGGTCAGTCATCCGGACTGATTGTTTACAGTTTTCCGACAAGTCCGATAGTTCCCTAAATGTTTTGTATTATGCTTTACTTACTTGAACAATATTGCAATTTCTGCTCAATAAATATTTGTATAAACTGCAAAGAAACAAATTAATTTCATATATTTTTATGTTGAGAAAATGCCTTGAAGAGATGTAAGATCAGATACGATTTCTGTAACTTGAATCACTCTGACTAAAAAAATTAGCCACTATTATTTTAAGGCCACGTTTACTATATACTTTATATTTTCAGTATTTTAGGCCACGTTTACTAAATAGTTAATACTTTCAGTATTTAACCAGTATTTCCCTCCAATAGAAAGGGCACCTGCTACATAAAAAAATAAAAGTAGTATCTATAAATATGGAAAATGTATTTATAGTTATTTATTACACAAAACCATAACGAAATGTTTTAACCATCGAGTGCATTAGCTTTCACGAGATGGTTAGTTTCCCTTTATCGTCGTGTATATAGAAAATTTTTCTAAAAATTCTCAATTTCCTTTAGACGTCAGAAATCACAAACTTAAATCGCCCGTCGTTTGCATGTAAACGATATTGTTTTCTATTCTGAACATCATTTTATTTCGTGCCCACTGTCCCATTTCTAAGAAGAATTTATTAGAATGTACAATCGTTTGATTCTCTTTATCTACCCTTGCGGTTTAAGAGGAGATCACTTTAACCACTCTTACTATTCAAGAGAGAATCCTTCTCACTTAAACCTATTAAAATGTCAATCTGCTATAAAATAATAGTATATTGTGTACTTCTCTACCGTGGAATACAGGGTGTTCATTTGAAAACTTCCCACCACGGATTTATCGAAAATCGCTGATTAAAGGAAAAAAACGCGGAGACACGTCAAAAGATTTGTCAAGTTAAAATAATTTCCACTCCTTCAGTTAATGTGTAAACCATTTTGGAAGTAAAATCTGAATCAATACATTAATTTTCACTATCCCAATATTGTCACAAAGGTAACTGAGAGCAAATTAAGTTCTTTCGTTCCCATAGTAACAAATAGGTGATATTTTCGTTTGTTTAGTCTTCTATCTGAACAAGTTAAGATAGGTGGATACAGTGAAAGGGGGTGGAGTAGTTTTTGGTTAAAAAGTTGCCTCTCTTGACAAATCTTTTGACGTGTCTCGGCGTTTTTTCCTTTAATCAGTGGTTTTCGATAAATCCGCGGTGGGAAGTTTTCAAATGAACACCCTATATATATTTTTTTAATCCTTGAAGTCCTCTAAATTGACAGATGAACAGTGAACGATTTGACAGAATTTTAATATTGGAAATGTTTATGGTTTCGTAAATGGGTATCAAGTCATGAGTTTCGTTCAAACCGAAAAGACAACAATGTTGCATCAAGTGACGATTGTACC